>NW_018127963.1:163992-172961 GCF_001952655.1 Monopterus albus
CAGGGCAGTGAGATAACAGAGACAATAAAGAAGCACAGACCCATAAACAAAAATATTTCTTTAATCTTTCCAGGTGCAAGCATAAGGGAACAACACAACATGTAAGTGATAATTAAAGCTACACTATGTAACTTTTTCAAATATTTTTCTTGTAGAAATCTGCTCCAAAACTAGTCTCAATTTGGCGCTGATGAAGCTTCCCATGACCCAGACTCTTGAACAGCACTGGCAGCAGTGCAGAGATATTAGCTTCTAAAAGGTT
Source organism: Monopterus albus (assembly GCF_001952655.1). Taxonomy (NCBI): domain Eukaryota; kingdom Metazoa; phylum Chordata; class Actinopteri; order Synbranchiformes; family Synbranchidae; genus Monopterus; species Monopterus albus. Next base: position 164,255 of record NW_018127963.1, read on the forward strand.
CTGAACAGGATTGACCTCTATAACCAGTCAGAGATTTTCAGTTATTACTGCTTGATTAGTAAGTTTTGTTGCATTCTCATTTATTATAATTTCATAATGACATGTCTGAAGAGCTGGGCAGAGCTCAGCGGAGCGTAGTGGAACATTAGTGGATCAGGGAGAGGGAGTGCTAGGTGGAGCAGAATGAATTGGGATTTGGGGTTTCATGCTAGTGCTACCTTAAATTACATATTGCAGCTTTAAGATGCACAAAACAAAACACACACACACAAAATAGTTCAGTACAAAACAAAAAGGGAAACATAGTCATAAGACCTATTTAAGGCTACTGTGTGCAGCTTTAGGATGTAATTTTGAAACACACACACACACACACACACAAAAGAGAGTGAAATAACTGTGGCACCAGGTCTCAGTGGCACAATTGGAATGTAGAAATAAATTTGAAAATGTCTAGAGTCCTAGTTTCATTAATAAAAAGTGTAAATTAAATATTTACAGACAGTGGAAAAAAGAAGGAAGCTGCTTGTAATGCAAAGGCAGATTTTTCTGGCTACTCTCTATACATGAATATTCAGTAGCTCTTCACAGCTGGATAGTTGCCGGGATTTCAAGTGTGTTTACAGTATGTGTGCATCACTGGCAGCTTCCTCTTCCTTTTCTGACTCAGTTTCACCCCGAGGGCTTTCACTTGGTTTCTTGAGCTACATTTTGAGTTATTTATTTCACAGCTTTTTTTTTTTTTAACTCAAATTATATAGGCCAAGTTTAAGACAAATAAACTGCATGAAAAGCAAAGATGAGTTTAAAAAAGCTTGTTACGTTTAAAACATTTTAAAACAATCAAAAATATGGTTTGTGAGAATTTATTATTAATAACACATTTTGAAAATTGTTTCAAATAAAATGTCTGTGACATCAAAAAGTGGATCAGATAGAAAATCACAACACACTGGAGAAAATATAAGAAAAAAGTACAATGAAAGGAATTTTTCCACTATTAAAATGAGAGAACATGCTGTGACAGTAATTGTTTAGTCAGGGCTCTGTTACTGTGGCACTCTAGTTACATACACACACCTGCTCCTGACTCACATAAGGTGCACTCACTCAAGCCCCGGTTGTGATAATAGTGGAAAAAACTCCATACGAGATGGACTGATCCATGTTCTCACTCACGCGAAAGCTCCACGGCCGGATCTGTTGGCTTCTACTCACCCCTCTCCTGTTCGTCCTCTTGTTTGCTCTCATCTACCATTTTCTCAGCCTCTGTGTCACCTGAGGTGTCGCCACTATGTTTGTTCTCGTTCCCTGAGGGGACGCTGGTGTCAGAGATATGGATCTCTGTGCTGTCCCCTGCACTGCCTGGTGTATCTGAGTCTTTAGCCATGGCAGACTCAGCGGCTTCTTCTGAATTTGGTTTGTCTGTTGGAGTGACATCTTCCTCTGGATCGACCTCTTCAGGTTGCTTGGTTGTCTCGTCCTCTCTCAAGTCTTGTGTGGCTTCAGTGTCACTCTCTTCCCGGTTGCTGCCTGAGGAGCTGAAGCCTGAACGAGATTTTATATCTTCTGTATGAGAAAGATGGAGGATTTTAAATTGAAGAAACCTCCAATTTATAAAGTACATCAATAGAAGTAGTCTCAATCTAGGGAAATTTATAATGAATCTTCTTAAAAGATGATTTGTTGGTTTACAAAGAAAACATTGTAATTTTTCTATATGAAATTCAGCATCTCACAGATCCATAGATCAGCAGAAGTGAGTGTCTGAACACTGTTTTGCTTCATTAAAAGCAGGTGTTCAATGAATAAATGATGGGGGATTAAATGCTACCTTAGTTATTTTGCTCTCATGCTCGAAAGTACTTGAAGGATGTGTTCAGACAAGGACATTCACCCACCACCCTTCTTGTCGTCTTCAGTCTCAGAGGCTTCTCTCTCTTGAACCTGCCTCTCACTTTCACTGGATGGAGATGGGGATTTCTTTTCTTTCACCTGAGCATCTTTTGCAGGGCCCTCATCATCTTCTTCAAAGTCTGCTTCATAATCTTAGAGTAAAGAAATTGATTGAGATACGTGGTAGAGAAAAATGGGTTACTACAAACCCCAATTCCAATGAAGTTAGTACATTGTGTAAAACATAAATAAAACCAGAACACATTGACTTGCAAATCCTTTCTGACCCATATTTAATTGAATGCACAACAAAGACAAAATAGTTAATGCTCAGACTGATAAACTTTGTTTTTTGCAAGTATTCACTCATTTTGAATTTGATGCCTGCAACATGTACTAAAAGAGCTGGGACAGGGGCAACAAAATACTGGAAAAGTTGAGGAATGCTCAAAAAACACCTGTTTGGAACATTCCAGTGGTGAACAAGTTTATTGGAAGTAGGTGAGCGTGATGATTGAGTATAAAAGGAGCATCCCAAAAGGCTCAGTCATTCATAAGCAAGGATGAGGTGTCCAACAGTCCAACAGTTTAAGAACAACATTTCTCAACATACAATTGTAAGGAATTTAGGTATTTTATCATCTACAGTCCATAATATCATCAAAAAATTCAGAGAATCTGGAGAAATCTCTGCACATAAGTGGCAAGGCCGTAAACCAACACTGAATGCCCGTGACCTTCGATCCCTCAGGCAGCACTAAGACATCATCATCACAGACATTATTTTGTAAAGGATATTACCACATGGGCTCAGGAACACTTCAGAAAACCATTGTCAGTTAACATAGTTCATCGCAACATCTACAAGTGCAAGTTAAAACTCTACCATGCAAAGTGAAAGCCATACATCAACAATACCCAGAAACACCGCTGGCTTCTCTGGGCCTGAGCTCATCTGAGATGGACTGATGCAAAGTGGCAAAGTGTGCTGTGGTCTGAAAGGACCATCCAGATTGTTATCAGCACAAAGTTGAAAAGCATCTGTGATTGTATGGGGGGGGTGTTTGTGCCCATGGCACGGGTAACTTGCACATCTGTTTAGCACCATTAATGCTGAAAGGTACATACAGGTTTTGGAGCAAAGTATGCTGCCTTCCAAGCAGTGTCTTTTTCAGGGACGTCCCTGCTTATTTCAGCAAGACAATGCCAAGCCACATTCTGCACATGTTACAACAGCGTGGCTTCATAGTAAAAGAGTGCAGGTCCTAGACTGGCCTGCCTGCAGTCCAGACCTGTCTCCCATTGAAAATGTGTGGCGCATTATGACGTGCAAAATACGACCCTGGACTTTTGAGCAACTGAAGTCATACATCAAGCAAGAATGGGAAAGAATTCCTCAGTTCCCAAATGCTTATTAAGTGTTGTTAAAAGGGAAGGTGACGTAACACAGTGGTAAAACTACCCCTGTCCCAACTCTTTTGGAACGTGTTGCAGGCATCAAATTCAAAATGAGTGAATATTTGCAAAGGTTTATCAGTTTGAACATTAAATATCTTGTCTTTGTGGTGTATTCAATTATACAGTATATGGGTCAAAAAGGATTTGCAAGTCAGTGTATTCTGTTTTTATTTACATTTTACACAATGTCCCAACTTCATTGGAACTGGGGTTTGTACATTTCTTTCTTTCTCTTCTAAATATATCACTTTATTTTGCATTTTATACATTTAGGAGATTAGACAAAATTTATTTCTTAGTGACTCAGTCATGTTTTCAGCCATTATACCATCTCTGACTTTATGCTCCTCAGCTGCTCTTTCTTCATTGACTTGAGCTGCTGTGTCCTGTTGCTGGCTCATTTCATAATCTGAAGAGGAGAGCTCATCATCTCCAGTCGTCTCTCTCTCCATCTCAGGAGATTCATGTGGGCTGGTGACCGACTCTTCTCTTTCTCTGTCCTCTTTGGCCCTTCTTGGTGGAGGTATGGGCTTTTTGTCCAGTCCCATGGTGATAATGCACCTGAAAAATGAGAACTTATTTAAAAAAAATATTTTTGAGACATTCTGAGAAAAACATTTATTTGCTTTCTTACCCAGAGTTAGATGAACACCACTCTCATGTCTAACCAGAGACCAGGCAGTAACCTTTTTTTTTTTTGGAAAACACAACACTTGACCTGATGGAGCAACTCTCTTTTAGCTCTATCTTTGGTCTCCTCCTCCAGCTTCTGAGGGAACCTTCTGCCTCTTTAGTTCTTAAATGCTCCACTATGTTCACCAGTTAGTCACTAAGCTTGTCAGTCTGCAGTTTATGAGAATCCATGCATCCATCCATCATCTATACTGCTTATCTTAACAAGGATCACGGGGGAGGGGGGGTGAAGTCATACTGGGTGAGAGGTAGAGTACACCCTAGACAGGGTCTATCACAGGGCTGACACTTAGAGACAGACATCCACACACGCTCACACTCACTCCTCCTTTAGAGTCGCCAATCAACCTAAGCTGCATGTCTCTGGGCTGTGTGTGTGGGGGCAGAGTACCCTATGAGAATGGTGAGAGTAAAGCATAACATCAAAGCTGTGTGACAAAACCATAACAATGAGCTGAAAGGGGCTAAAACTCTCATGTGATAATTGTGGATAATTGTGGATTGTTTCATCCACTGCCCCTTTCACATACAAGTAGTCATTAGAGCCATTGTTAATATAAAATATTGATTAGCACTGCTTGAAGATGGAGCCAGGAGAAATTAGCTTATTTAAGCATAAAGACTGGAAATAGGTGGAGACAGTTAGCCTGACTACATTATATAAGGAAGAGTATTGTATCACACAAATTAAACAAGCAAAAAAGAAAAAACTAATATGTTTTTCCCTAAATGACAAACTAGTCCTTTAAAAGTGGGGACTCATTACAGACAAAGTGCACCTGTATAAAGAGACCTTACTTGTAGCAGGGAGAGGCCCCTTCGACACCAGACAGGCCAAAGTGCCCGTTCCTGCCACCGAGCCTGGAGCCTTTCCTGTGTTTGAACTCACAGCAGGAGCTGAGCCGCTCCACCTGCAGCCCGTTCAGGAAGAATGTCAAACTGAAGGGGAAACCTCGGTGTCTCCTTGAAATGAACTGGAAAGTATCTGAAGGATTGAGGATGTAGATGAGAGATACTGCAGGATCGTTATTAAATATGCAGCCTTGAAGTACTGACCTCCCTCAAGGAGCCTGCCTTTGTACACACACAGGTTCTGTCCTCCACAGTGCTGCTGAAACACTTTGACCTCATCCCTCATATCGATGAGGTCGTGGGCGAGATGCACCGTTTTGCCAAAGTACACCATTTTCACACACACTCTGCTCTGGTGTACAGAGCTCCTCAGCAGGGGGTGGTCCTGGATGTAAAACAAGGCAGGTTTGGCCCAGTTTCATATCAGTTTCAGTCAGTATAGGAAATTATTTTAACTTCCTAACCTTGACGTGAAGTGATTGATATTCACAGTTGTGTGTTATGGAGGATGAAAATTAAACTATCTCTATCATGATAAATATAATTAAAATTATCCTTAATTTAAAATATATTATTGCATTATTGTTTTTTCATGTTGTCTAACCTCTTATATTTTGTCTTGATAAATTACACTATGATCGGCAAAAATGGACTAATTTAATATTTGTATAAATAAACTGTGCAGTAAAATACTTGATACTTTTTTTGGTTTAGTTTATTGTCCAGTGTCAGTTTAACCTCTGAGTTAAATGTGCAAATACTGTAAATATTATACAAATGTGTTAAAACACATACGGTTCTGTTTTTGCATTTTGGCAAAGTTTAGACATACAATACAACCTCCTTCTGTTACTGAAGGAAAATCAGTAACTTTCCTAATTAACCCAAAGAACTGCAGCTCATAATTTTGCTGCCAGAGAAAACCTGAAGAGTGATAAAGACCTCGCTGACATCAGCTCCACTGGAGACAGTGGTAGGGCGCAGTCTGCGGCCTCTGAGTGTGCTGCTGCGAGTGACCTTTAACCCCCCTTCTTTTTTCTTTGTAACTGGAGGCACTGGAGTGACAAAGTTGTTGATGACTGGGAGGCAGTAGGGTGAGATGCCACGGGAGGCCTCTGCTGTGGTCAGATGTCTCCAGGACTCCTTGTCCATCTGGGAGGGAAGTTAATGAAGTCATACACGCTGTATGAAAAGACTTCAGTGTGTGTTGTAGCAGAATAATGACAATGTCTCTGTATGTACTGTATGAGCAGTGGTTTTCAGCGTATACAAGTGTTTGTCAGGGAGGTATGTGTCTGCTCAGAGCTTGGATTGGTGATGTGAAATCATGAAATTGTTCATTTTTAACAAAAAGTGGTACTTTAAAAAGATGAAATATTTATCTCAAAATTAATGTCCTTGTCTGTATAGAAAAAACCTGACCCTCCCACCTTCTGTACATATGGGTAGGTGAACAAATTACTGTCTAAAGCATCACAGTCTCACAGTGCAGTTGAAGGGCTGGTTGTTCTCATTGGAGGGCTCAATGACTCTGTACGGGGAGCTGCGTCTGAGAGAAGCTGTGGCGCTGTTGCTGTTGATCGGCTTTAGACGCACCGGCCTCTGCATCTTCCCTGGAGCTGTGTTAGGTCGAGACGATCCCAGCTGCAGCACACACACAGTAACACAAGCACAATCAGCACTCTGCTAATTACAAACAGTGTGTATGTCAGTGTGGAAACTTGCAGTATGTCAGCATTTTCCTTTCCTTCTCTGCACAACACAGATGCATGCTGTTAGATAATGGAATACTCAGTATGTTTTACTATTATTATTATTATTAGTCGTAGCAGTAGTAGAAGTACCTGTAGGCCATGTTATGCTAAATGCAGCCATTTTGCTCTGTTCTTTTACATTTTGTACTGTTTTCTATTGCTGCAAAGAATGTATAAATACACATGTATTTGGTTCACATAACTGTAGGAAATGACATTTTCCTGCTTCTCCTATTGCTGCTTTTTGCATGACATATATGTTGTGGTGTTTTAAGTTTATTCAAACGACTGTTTCCATTTATATCATTTTAGAGTATTTTTCTTACATTACCATTTCACCTTATCTTTACGAATGGCACTCTTCTACCTATTAAATGAATTACAAATGGCACAATAAATGTGTGCGAAAAGCACATTACTAAGCCTATTCTCAACATATCACCACTGGTGCATCTTAACAAGCCTCAGCTTGCTGAAGTGTGAGATGGTTGCACACTTCAGAAGAGAGAGGTTTCTTTCACAGTGCAAATGCAGAAGTCAAGAACAGGATTACTAGCTCTATTTATTCTGGCATCATGGTCTGTGCCAAACAGATCTAATCCCACTGCTTCACATTCACATTCATGTACACACAGAGCAGGCAGCAACTGAGAGAGCTCTTCAGGCTTGAGTGTCAGTGTAAACATGCCAACTATCAGCATGCAAAGGTAATGATTTAGATTACAGACAGACGCTCATCACCTGAAATAATGTCATAAACCCTTGACTGTGGCTTGGCTTTAGATGAGTGCAAATTAATTTAGAGTCCAGTGCAGTGACATTCAGTTAGCTTAACTTAGTATTAAAAACAATCATGAAAAACTGTCTAAAGCTAAGCAGCTGCCAGGCAACCAGCGGAGAATCCAGGAAGCTACTGCTCTGTCACATGAGCTCACCTTGACGACAGCCTGTCCTTTTTACACTTTGATTTTTGTACGACTCAAACTAATGAGATAAAATAGGAGCAGCTGTGGCTCAGGAGGTAGAGCGAGTCATTTCCTAACTAGAGGAGTAGTGGTTCAATTCCCGGCTAGTCCAGCCAACATGTCAAAGTGTCCTTGAGCAAGACACTGAACCCCTGGTTGCTCCTGGTGATAACACCGGTGTGTGAGGGTGAATGACCAAGTAGTGTGAAAGCACTTTGAGTGTGCTGTAAAGCATAGAAAAGCACTATACAAATATAAGACCATTACCACTTAAAATAATTAGTGAGCTTGGGAAGTGCTGGAAGGCAGAGTTTATGCTAAGTGACTGCTTGCTGTACACACATTAGAACTATGTCACTCTACTCATTTAATTTTGATCAAGAAAGCAAATATCTATTTCCAAAAATGTCAAACTATTTCACACAGTAGCTGTCTGGTTTTGACCAAAGTTGAGCAGATGATGCACTTCAACACTGTTTTAGACAATAATTTTAGTGATAAAGTATTCAGATTTTTATTTTTATCTGGTAAAACAGCTCTCACTGATTGGCGTGAAAAAGACTGTATCATGGCATTTAAAACTATTACTCTTGCCCGATGAATACAGTCATTAAAGGCCACCTTTCAAACAAACAAAAAAGGAATTTGACATATTAAATGTGATATTATAGCAGACTCACAGACTCAGAGGATTCAGAGTGCTCCCCCTCTGGCCCCGAGTGCTCTTTTTGGATGCCCCTTGTACCCTTGGGTGGATGTGGAGACAGGATGTGGATGATCTCTTCTTCATACCTTTTAGAGCGCTCCACCTTCAACAAGACCAACCATGTTGTTCCAAATTAAGACATTTGTACAAAAAGACTATTATCATTTAAAACTTTACAATTAGATGACACACATGTTCGATCCTTTGTATTTTTAGAGACACTGAAGAGGATTTTTTTTTTTTACCAGATCAACAACAATTTACAAATGATCTCTTACTAATATGGGCTGACATCATAAGCTGCTTCTTGTTTCATACAAATAAAGTCTTTGCTTTATAAAATAGGGCAGAAAAAAGCAGTGTTTAAATGAAAATGTTGTACC
>NW_018127963.1:172974-175176 GCF_001952655.1 Monopterus albus
TCCCTTCTTGCAAACTCCTCCATTTTCCTTTTAATCTCTGTTTGATGGAGACGCTGTATGAAGAGAAGCATGCAACAGTTGACAGGTTTTTTTCTTAAGTGATTGATTATGAATGTGAAACACTGTGTTCCTCCCACCTCCATCTCCAGCACCTTGTGGAAAATGGCCTGAGCCAGGCATTCTCGCACGTGCCTGTGGTGAGCTCCCTGGATCAGCTTATGTCTGTATTCTCTGTCTGGAACGATGCGCCCACTTCTGGTGATCTAATAACAACAAGAGTCTTAGCGGGGTTCCATCAGTATGGGTTTTGTGAAGACTGATAACAATGTTTTCTTACTGACATCACTAACAGCTGATTCTTTGTGCAGGACTGCAAAATTAACTATTATCACACCCACCATTTGCACAGTAATTTGTGTAAAACTGTAGAGTGTCATCATCATCATCATTCTGTTGACGTACCAGTCCTGCTCTCTGCAGATGTCTCCTGATTCGGGTGTTGCTGAAATATCCTGTGAGATGTTTGTCTGTGAGGCTGTTGTAGGCTGATAAAAGTCTGCAGAAGCAAAACCATTAAAAACTAATCACAGCCCAACCAATTCCATCACAAAATGAGGACTTGTTTCACAGAGGACATCCAGAATTTAAGCTTTTTCTGCCACAACTGCAAAGGTCTTGATTCATCCTGCTGCCGGAAGAGCAGGATGTAATCAGATGGGATCACTGGGGAACAACATCGTGTTGCTTTGTTAGCAGTTGTTTCTTGTCTTCATTAACGAGACATCAGCACACCTGAAGGTGGCTTTTTATTTCCAACACAGATTTGATTTCAACAGGATCTAATGACGACAGGGTCTGTTACAGGTGTCTGATTACAGACAGGAATTAGAGGGGGTGACACACTTAACCCTGTCGGCCTCCTCTTTGTCTCTGGTGCGCTTCAGCTCAGGCTGCAGATTTCTTGTTGGGCCTACTATAGCTTGTCATTTTAAACTTGACTCACTCTGTCTCAGTGATGCTTTGAGAAGACACATCGCACAGAAATACTCTACAGCATGTCCTACTAATGTGCACGCAATGATGCCAAAAGAGTGCACCAATCTGAGAAATGTTCAATCTGTTTCTGCTAGTTTTTCTTTTCTTCTCAGATCTGGTTTAGTGTCATTCGACATGGACTTTGCTATATTTCAGAGGCAGACGTACTTTTACTCCACTTTTTAGAATCAGATTAACAACACAAAATTCACAAGATTCCCAGCAATATGTAAAGTAATTTGAATTACAATTATTAAATTAAAATATAATCATCAAAACAGCATATAGTGTAGTTAAAATTAGTTCAACATAACAGTGATGTACACAGTAATGCATTAATAATTTGAATCCATAATCCATACATATAGAGTGCTTTTACCTTTGGACTTTTATTTGTAAAAGAGTATTTTTATACTGCAGTAGGCTGTTTCTACTTTTACTTAAATAAAGCATGTGAATGTTTCTTCCATCACTACATGCGCTAAATTTGTTTGACAAGCTGAAAAAGGTCACATAGACATAGAGACTGTAGTACAGCTCGCTAGAAAGCCTGCAGCCCCCTCCAAACAAAAATCCAATTGTACCTACCCTGGGTTGAGGTGACTCATGATTTTCAGATCACACTCTCTTTAAAATCCTCCAAAATAATCCAGGAAAAGAACAAAGCTGTGGACTGTGCTAGGTCCTCGCCAGAAAAGATAACAAGACCAGTATCAAATTAAATTAGGCAGCAGAGCAGTTGGTTGTCAGGTACAGCAGTAAATACTGAGCTGATCCGGACTGAAGCTGCACTTCTCTCGGAGCAGAACTGATGACACTGGTTGCCATGGGAGATCACATGACAAGACTGGTTTCCACTTACACAGAGAGAGTCCCAGTAACAGTAAACCAGCATACACTGACATACGTACACTCTCAGCCACATGCTCCTACACTGATATCTGTCATTAAACCTTTTGATTCAAGAGCATAGAGCCATCTCCTGGTGTTTAATGCCAGCGTTCTCACTTTATTAAATGTGTTTGATTTGTAATCAGATGTTTTACTTAAGTGAAGTAGAAATACTATATTGCAAAATACAGTGGCAAGAGAAAGTATGTGAACTTGTTGAAATTTCATGGATTTCTGCATTAATTTGTCATAAAATGTGATCTGATCTTCATCTAA
>NW_018127963.1:175351-179571 GCF_001952655.1 Monopterus albus
ACTAGAGCTACTTTGATAAAAACCAGTCTAACATTTTGAGTTTGCTCTACACAAGAAGAAGACGCTTATGTGAGCCAGGCCTCGCCAAAAAGAGCTTTCAGAAGATCTACGATCAAGAATTGTTGATTTACATAAAGCTAGAAAGGGTTATAAAGTGAGTTCAAAGACTTTAGAAATTCACCAGTCTACAGTTAGGCAAACGATCTACAAATGGAGACACTTTGGGACTGTGGCTACTCTACCAAGAAGTGGGCGCCCAGTCAAAGTGACTCCAAGAGCACAACGAAGACTCATCAATGAGTTAAAGAAACAACCTCAAGTGACAGCCAAAGATTTGGAGGCGTCATTGGAACTGGATAACATTTATGTTCATGAGTCTACAGTACGTAAAACACTGAACAGGCAGGACACCACGAAGAAAGCCGCTGCTTAGTAAAAAGAACATTAATGCGCACCTGAGGTTTGTGGAAGAGCACATTGACACTCCACAGTGTTACAGGAAAATTGTTTTGTGGACTGATGAAGATTGAACTATTTGGAAAGAACATGCAGCACTACATCTGGGGTAAAAGGAGCACTGGATATCATCATGAAAACATCATCCCAACCGTAAAGTATGGTGGAGGAAACATCATGATTTGGGCCTGCTTTGCTGCATCAGGGCCTGGCCAGCTTGCAGTCATTAAGGGGAAGATGAATTCCTAAGTACATCCAAAAATTCTTCAGTATAATGTGAGAATGCCTCACATTGTGTCAACCAGTTATTAATTCCAGGAATTCACTTACTTTTTTCACTACCATTTTGAATGTTGAATGAGTGTGTTTCATAAAGACATCAAGGATCAGAATTTTTTTTGTGTTATTATAGGCACATTATATTTGTCAATAATAGTTAATACAAGACTTAGATGAAGATCAGATCAAATTTTATGACAAATTAATGCAGAAAACCATGAAATTCCATGAGGTTCACATACTTTTTCTTGCCACTGTACTACATTAAAAGTAAATGTTCTGCATTTAAAATCTTGACTAAGTATGAGTACATAAGCAAACTGTAGGCTAGTTAAATACAGGCATAGAAGAAGTACGGTACTTGTAATGCTAAAAAAAACTCTTGCTGTATATTATTAGTATAATATTATAATGGTTTTCATACCCAATGTTTTGAATGTAAAATTTTAATCAGAAAAGTAAGATTTTAGACAATGGTGATATAAAAAAGTACAATATTTCCATCTGAAATGTATTGAAGTAGCATAAAATGGAAACAGGTGAGTAAGTACCTCTAAATGTACTTATTTGAGGTTCTTAAAGTGCTGTTTTTGGATGCCCCTTGAGCTATTGTCCACACTGCACAATCAGAACATCACTGAGTCAGTGTGAAAATTCACATCTCTCATTTCAGAAAATAGATTCACAGTTGAATGGGACATGTTGAAGCTGCAGGTCCTCTGTGGCCCTCTTGTGGAGTAACAGACTCTGTGCAGAGGTGAGTGGTATGTTTGGTCAGACTTCTGCGGTGCCTGTACTCACTGCTGTCTGTCTTCCAGTATCTATGCACCTTCAGATTGTGCTGAAATATCACACAAAGTATCAGACATGGCCTGTACATCTTTTGGCCTGGGTTCCACTTGAATTTTTTTTGTCAGTACCAGTAGTGACCAGTGGGAGGAGCCATGTTTCTGTCTCAAGATACCATGAAGCCCAGGAGATGATTTGTTCTGTGTTTTGTTATCCAACAACAGATACAGCCGGTGCAACATTTAGATCATTTTCTAATGTAACATAATGTGAAACAGAAGATCAGACGTTAGACTTGGCACAATATTTTCTGTGTAATTGGCAGGGAGTCGATGTCTCTGAAGAAAACTTCAAAATAAAACAGGTCACAGGAGGTTGAACCCATGGTCTTTACTCTGTCCTATGTCTCAGGTGGTTTAATTGTTTTAGCATGCAAATGTGTAATTCTGGCCTAAAGACTGTCAGCGCTTTGCCACAAGTTCTCCTAAAGTTAACAGCCCACTACTGTAAATAACATGATTATTTTTCAAATAACTGTAAACTATTAATACAACTGAGATATATCACAGATCTCCATAGTAGCCAATATTAGTGTTTATCCAACATAAACGGAGTGTATGCACATTCAAAATTATAGCACAAACCAAAATCCAACAGCATGTGACTTAATCCAAAATCTCCTAAAACATACCTTTTTATGCACTTTAGGCAGATTATGTGCAACAAACAGATGTTTGCTGCATTTTGAATGATTATTTATGCATTTGTAAACAAAAATAAAAGCAAAGCAGAGATTTACAGCACGCAACCCGATTCTTACATCTGTCCATGTGTGAAAGCCTCTGAAAATTCACTTTCGCCTAAGCCATGTACAATATAGACAATAATTACATGACACTGTAAGCATACGGTAAGTGACTGTATTCTTCTTCTGTGTATTTGTATGTGTCAAGAAAAAATGAAACACGGGGGAATTAGGCACAGCTCACTGTGAAATGTGTGCCAACATGACGCTACACACAGAGTACACAAATACTTGATAAATGTCTAGTGTCCCCAAGAAGAAATCATGTATTTTTGTTGAACTTGACAATCAACACTGATTTTGGCTGTGATTCATCAAAGTGTAACTAAATGGCAGCATGGAGTAAACACTAAGTTAACAGCAGTATAGCTGACTGTTGTGCTAACATGAATAACAGTAATATGAGAGAGGCAAATCTGTTAATGCCACCCTGCTTCAAGTTTACAAGCTGCTTCTAAACCCATGCTTGTTTTGCACTGTATATAGAGTACAAACAAATTACAGGCAAATAAAATAGATTAAGTAAGAATTAAATGTATTCTGTCATAATTATGTTATTACTTCTCCCCCAGTTTCTTTGTTCTCTTTTGGCTTTGCATGATGAACTCGAGCTGGACGCCACCCAGAGACCACTAGGTGCAGTTGTTGCCTGTTTACTCTCACCAGCATCTCTGCACCACATGCACTCTTATCCTCTTGTTTCGCACCAGGAAGCCAGGTCATGACTGTGAATGTTGGAGGCGACCTGGCTGAACAACCAAAAGGACAAGGAGAAAAGATTAGAAACAGAAAAAGTATAGAACACACACACACACACACACACACACACACACACACACACAAAAGTATGTCTGTGTGTGACAGAAATGTCACAGATGCATTTATAAAGTTGGACATGAACAAATTAACTGTCACAATCAGTATTATTCTCATAAAGGATAATAGGCAAAGTAACAATACACACAATGTGAGAAAACACTGATGTTTACTTACACCAGAATGCACAAGGATATTTTGGGTCAGACACCAGGGACAGATATTCATACTACTATTACCACTACTGTAAGTATTCATGACAAGGTGCACAGTAAACTTAGGCTGAAGCTATAATATTTTTGCCAAATCAAAATGCACACAAACCTTTGCACTCTGTGAATAGTAAATTTGAATCTTCAATGCCTGTGAAAAGTCCTACAACATTTTAAATCCTAAATGTTTTATTTTAAACAATGTTATTAAAGTAGAGAGTAAAACTGAAACAGGGATAGATTGTATTTCATTAATGATCAGAGCTTCATTAATACACAAATGTGCACCACCCGCCTCACAATAAGCCATGAGCGAAGGATGAACAGGTGGGGCAGAAAGATACCTGTTTAAACTCTCACTACCTGTCAGGCTGGGGGAACTGAGATGGATGTGCTCAGTGCTCAGAGAAGACACAGTGACAGAGGCAGACATTTCACCAGTATTAAATGCCTAATACACAACATTAAGTCTTAAAATAACAATTAGCAGAAACAGGAGAAGGGTGATTATAAATTCCATTCAGAAAAGGGTCTTAGCTGTAAGCTGGGAGGCATAAGGGAGATCTTGGGGAGTCATGTGATTGTGAAGGAGGGTGGAAGGGTAGGGGGTGGCAGTAGTTTTTGCAATCAGTGTTAAATAGAGCAGTTTTGTGTCTGCGTGATTGTCAAGTGGGCCATTACTGGCTGATAAGAGCACTTTTTCTTCTGCCGTTCTGATTGGGCTGAGCACGCTGCTCACTCTCACATGCTGTCCCGATGCAATCAGGCCCCTCTTTCACTCCACTGCCATTTTCACTGTGGTGATTTCCACCCAATCCTCCATTGGCCCCCAGCTATCGCAACCCTCCCTCCACCTCGACATC
>NW_018127963.1:179839-201451 GCF_001952655.1 Monopterus albus
CCCCCCTTCCTGTGCCCCACCACCCCCTTCAATTTCAATGAGTACCCATTTACAGCAAGGAGAAAAGGTCATGCCAAACTCGTTGTGTCAATTGTAAACCACCCCAGCTTGGACTGATTTCAATGAAATAAATGAGTAGCCCCGAAGAAAGCAACGGTCCATGTGGAAGTAGCAAATTAGGAGATTTTCTCAGAGGCTCGCCGGGGCCAAACGCTCATCGCTTCTCTTGGCCAGCATCTCCTACATTCCTCCTTCTTACTGTGTCCTGCGCCTCTTTGTAATGAAACTTTGAGGGTAAAACTGTAAATGGAAATAGACGTAAAAAAGCATGTCAGATGTTCTGCAACTTGTATCATTTAAGGATGGCAGATTCCTTATGGAGTATCTGGACTGTAATAAAAAAAAAACCTAGAGTTTCAGCATTTTCAGTATCATTCTTACATTTTTCTAGTACTGTGTAATATTGAGGCTTTGTGTGTTAATGGGGGAGATTACAATAAATGAGACGTTTTGCATGTTATATAGGCTCTGCATAAACAAATGTACATTTTTTTATTTGCCAACAAGTCCTTCACAAAGAAATGTACAGTATGCTATGTTAATCTACACATAAAACAAATAACACTTACTGTTGTGTTACCATATTACTATTATAAGACTTTCATAGTGAATGATGGGAACAGTAATAAAACTCTCTGCTACTGCCACTTACCTGGGGCTCACTAACAAGACACCATTAGTTCTTGCTTGCATGACCCTCCAAAGCTGTGCCTCCACACTCTAAGTGATAACCCAATCAGCCCAGATCTCAGATGCTGTCACAATCACTAAGGTACTTTCTACCTTTCATTTATCATTGGAGTATTTATAGAACGCCCTGTTTATACCACAGCAGCCTAACATACTCTACATCCAGATGCAAAACAGCAGAGCAATAGAACAAGATTGTAAGCATGTTGACAGATCAAACATTGTTTTGGTCTGGTCCACATCACGCAAAACATTTATGAAGTCAGCCATGCAATGCTAAAAAAATGAAAACAGGCAACTGATGTACCTCTTTCACATCTGTACTCATATCAGAGATTCTAACTACGCTGCTTCGGAGTGATACAAACTTTCACGTCTGAAATAGATTTTACTGCCTGTGATAAAATGCTCATTTGATTTTGTTTATGTGTGTGATTTTGGGTTATTATTTGTTTTGGCATTATATTGCACAGAACCACTGTATTGCCCACATCTCACATTGTCTGACCTTTGATCTTTCTTCTGAGATCATCACTAAGGTCAAAATAAAACAGTTTGCCAGCTTAACTTTTCCTGCTTTGATGTGTTACAGTGTTCAGAGTCTCCTTCGCTATGAAGGATTCTGTGCGGTGGACTCACAGGCTGCTTCAGCAAAATGTCTGTTCTGCAGCATGCAGTGTTTGAGCTGTGTAATCTGATGAAGACCATTCATTTCCACCAGGTGGAACAGGACACATCTCAATGGAGGCACGCTAACTCCTTTGTGCTTCTCTGATGGTGCGATAGGGGTGCAGACTCCTGCCGGTGCAGGTTGGGACTGTTATCCCATCAGAACAGCCCAGGACAGAAAATAGCCATTCTGCTTTGTGTGTGTGTGTGTGTGTGTGTGTGTGTGTGTGTGTGTGGTAGAAGGGTGCATGTAGGATGATGACGGGTGAGATAGCATGAACCAAAGGGTTGAACGACTGTGCGAAAAAAGAAGATAAAACAAAAAGTGAGGGTACGGAATTCCGTGTTTTCCATCTAGTAACCTGAGCAGTTTGGTTACGAGACTCCTGTCATCATGTTCTTATAACTGTTTTAAAATATCTGAACTGCCTGGTAAAAGAACATACTGTATAGTACCCCCAGTCGCCGCTTGGATGCAGATTGGAAGTTGACATAATTTGCATACAAGAAGCAGGTGGGCTGCCTTATTTTCTACTGAGCAACGTAGTGTGATGCAGCTGAAGATGCAAAAACATAAAGTAATAAATTTACTCAAGTGTTGTACTGAGTTAGCATTTAGTAATATTTGAGTATTCATATTGTATGCTACTTCACTGCATTTCAAAAGGAAATACTGTGCTTTTTACTGTGTTACATTCAATTGTCTGATACGGGTCTAACACAATGGCGCCCCCAAGGGGTAGGGGTGGGGCATCATGGCTCCCCGACAAGTAACAAACCCCAGTTATTCTTCTCCTTAAAACATTAGTTGTATTTTGAAGGGAGAATTCATAAAAATAAATTTGTTTTGTATGACACTGGTGTGTGAATGTATGAGTGCTTGGGAGTGCGAACGGTAGAACGGCCAAATAGTGTGAAAGCACTTTGACTGTGCTGCAATGCATAGAAAAGCACTATACAAGTATAAGACCTTTTACCATTTACATGATTTTAACTACAACTTGGAATGCCATGTCAGTTGTTATTAAATTATACAAATATCACTGAAATGATAAACGTAACAAAGAAACTGACTATGAAATCTGATGTATGTTTTGAAATTGCATCAGAACTTTAGGTCAGATATTTTTGCATCCGTAATTCATTATTTTATTTTATAGAAGAAACACCTAGAAATAAAGCCACTTGTAATTTTTGACCTAGAATCTTGACATTTAAATAAAACTTCAATTCAGTGTTATGATTTAAAGAATGAAACATACTTGCAAATAATATGAGATATGATGTGCCAGACAGAAATGAAACCTTTGTTATCAGCTAATAATTAACATTGAAGCTTAAGCAACTCACACACACTTACTGCTGATGATGCATTCGAATTGGAATTAATATTTAGTGATTCCTTGACTGATATCACATGAATATTGTAATCTGATATTTGCACAAGATCAGGCAAGAAATTAAACAGGATGCAGTTTATTCCACACTGTAATATAGCATCTTTACCTTTCCTTTTAACTTGCGTAGCCTGGAATTCCTCTGTTCTCTATAGCCTTTTTGTCACACCAAGATTTCACTGATCGCATCTGATCCACTCCCCCGGGCGCTACTGGTCTACCAGGGAATTCTTCCAAAAAATTATTTTGCCTGACATGCCTTCACACTATCAGATGCTCAGGAATCAGCTGCTAGGTAGCTTGGCACAGTATTGGTGTTTGACGACAATCGTGTTTTAACCAGGGATGATTAGCTGGGATGATGACAGATGGATGCACTCCACTTTAAATGTTAGTGTGCTCTGATGTACACGGTTTTATAACAGCTGATATATTTGATGTCATTTGTTCAAGTCTGTGTGCAAGATAAATTGTTCCTTAGGAAGAATAGGGTTAAAAAAATGTAGTAGTGCTAAGATTTTACATTTAAAATATATCATTAGTTTATAAAATATGTTTTGATATAGATTACATTATAAAACAGTATGCAAACTGAATTATCTTTACTCTGACCATGAATATTAATGCACTAGCAGTAGTAGGCTAATATATGAATATGATATGCTGTGTGTAATTTTATAATGCTCTAAAATGGGCCATTCCGTATAATTAGTACGTTTATTTTTTTAAACTTTTAAAGTGCATTTTGCTCTCGGTACTTCTCTATATTTTACATGAGTAAACTTTTTATTTGCAGGGGTTTTATTTCTACTTCTACCTAAGATCTGACTTGTTCCACTACTGCCCTATAAAGTGCAAGGTGTGTTGAGTTGACTGTATGTGCATGTTATGACCTTAGAATTATAACTGACATTTTTGTCTATAACATTCCCCTGAAAGTCTTTAGGTACTTTTCTACTCTGTGAAACCAGTGACAACAGTCAACAATCTGGCAGCAGATGTTAAAACGCTGACTGGCTTCAATACACAGGTCACATGCTGCTCGAGTGTAGGAGGACGTTCTTTTTGAAATAAGCAATTTTAAAAATACTTCATTACAAATAACTGGCCTGCATTAAGGATTTTTACAGAAAACAAGTACAGAAGTATTAGCTGAGTATTATTATTTATTGTATGTTATATTACTGGATTATTATAGTTGATTGTGTAGCCTAATAAGCATATTGGTGAGCTGGAAGCTAATTTTAGGCATTTCCTTGTGTATACTCATATTATATTATATTCTTCAGCTGTTAAATTGTATCATGTTTTATTAGATAATCACTTGCATTTTTGTTTAAGATCTTACTGTGAAAAGTCTAATGTAGTGGAGTAAAAAACACTGACCTCTGAAAGATAGAATAAAAGCATAAAGTATAGCCAATAACTACAATACACAAATAAAATACCTTAGTAGGCTACAGTACTTATGAAAGTGTGTTTATACTTTCACCACCAGTTATTATTGCTCATGAAAATGCATGGTGTTTTTGTGTCAGTGTCATTTCAGGAGTTAGGCTACATGTGGAAAGTAGACTATATAACTAAACCACACAACAAGCGTGTGGGAGGCGCAAGCACGGAGTACATGAAAATATGAATTATGATCCGCCCTCTAGACATAGCTCAGGGCAGACTGGCACACAGAGCGATCCTACAAGAGAAAGAAAGAATCTGTACTTCCAACTTGTAACTGGGAAGGAAGCTTTACTCCTGGACGTAGACATGCGCTGGAAAAATGAAGTAAAAGTAGAGTGCTGCATTGTTAGCGAGAACGACAACGAGTCTCTGTTGTCCAACGATGAGGTAAGTAAAGAAAAAAAAAACAACCCCAGACACTTCTTATCAGCAGGTTGAGGTGTGAGTCAGTGTACAGCTCCACCGCAGCCCACTGGAGACTAAATAGTAGAAATTGCTTTGCCAGTTAAATCAAAGTGGGCTTCAGTGTGTCATTAATGCCGGCCTTCCACACGCTGACAGCTCAGTATTTTCACAATTTGAAGAAATGTCGAAGAAAATTATCCCTCCCTGAATTCTGCAATTAAAACTCAAGTAGTTAATGAGACCTCTTCACCTTTTGGTTGCCCCGGGGTAGACGTTTGTGGCGAACTTAGTCTTTTAATTGCTGTTATTAAATAAATCAATCCCCTTTTGCCCGAGACCTCGCGCTGGTTTTTTGATTGACGGGTGAAATTGTTGTGTTGGGATTTAACCACAGCGCGCGCGGGCACGCAGCGGCTGAGGCACAAATGCAGATCTCAACGACATAATGCACATAGGATAAGCGTTAGTTCAAGTGTTGTCTGTTTCTGTAAGTAATGACTCTACTTCTCTTTTAAATGTCATTTTGGTAATCGCTCCGGCGTTGTCATGGTGAAAAGTGAAAGGCATGATATTTATGGGAAGGAGCAGGGGGCTGATTTAAGGCAGCTGCCTCAGTCTGACAGACCAGCATCCTCTTCCCGCCATAGCTTCTCGTCATGTGTGAAGATTGCAGAGGAGACCAAGAGCTGCTAGACAAATGCACTGAGGACAGGAGAGTCACAATGGTAGGCTAATGTGTGAGTTGTTCTAGCTAAGATTTGATTTATTCGCACACATGTTGACAATTCACCAGAAGGCCATTTTCGACGGACGACGTTTGAAATATTTGTGAGTGCGGACAGGGAAATAGGAAACATTTGGGGAACAAATATCACACATATTCTACACAGTATATTTCAAGCTAACATCTAAGAAAATATTCAATCTGGAAGTAGCTCTTAAACGCAAACAAAACGTTCCTCCCCCTTTTCATTAAAGAATGGGTGTCTGTAAATTGAACCTGTTTTCTCAGCTGTCTGCACTTGTTCTTAGAAAAGCTTTAAAGCGAGTGGAGTTAGGCGGAACAGTGCAAATGGTACAGAGTGACTAAATGATTTCTTGTGAAGTTATTTCTTTTGCAGTTGTTCACTATCTTTGGCAGCAGTGGCCGATAAACCGAGTGCGACATAAAGCCCATGCCGTTAGGTGTGGGCTGACTGCGTTCCTTTGCGCAGCTTTCTAACCGCAGGTCTGATCCCCTCAGGGCGCGCCGGTGGAAGTTTTGGATGAAGACGGGTCGATGGCATCTGCACCTCTGTTAGGTAGAACAGTGTGCGCGAGCTGCAACGAAGAAATTGTGGATAAATATTTATTAAAGGTAAACACTGGCAGCTTGTTTTGCGCTGTCTTTTGTGTGTGTTCTTGCGAGAACCTTCAATCAACTTTGGATTTTTTTTGGTCTTGTTTGTCTTTGGATTCCTGTGGTTTTAAGACTCGCGCTGTGTATTTTCCGCAGGTTTACCTTCGACCTGCCTGACTCTCGCTAATTTATCGTATTTCTGCTTTAGGTTAACGACTTGTGCTGGCATGTGCGCTGTCTGTCCTGCAGCGTGTGCCAGACTTCCCTTGGCAGCCACGCCAGCTGTTACATCAAAGAAAAAGAGGTTTTCTGTAAACTGGATTACTTTCGGTATGTGCATCGGTTTTTGTTAGTGCTGATCAAACGGAAATCGGAGGTACTGAAACGAAATTGTTGCAGAAAGTAAACTTGCCACCATATCGGAAATTGAGGAATAACAGTGACACAAATAATAATAATAATAATAATGATGATAATAATGATAATAATGATAGTTGCAGGAGCCAATGTTTGTTCCTACACATGTATTTAAAATTGTAATTATATAAATTCAGTTAACTGGCATTAAAGGCATCAATAATTTCAAAGTAAAGCGGCTTTAACGCGCCATCATTACATAAAAAAGACAGATTGATAGATAAATACAAAGGGATTTAGTAATATTGCGTGACTTCGCTCACGAGGCGAGACTATGAACCGCAAAGCTGCGAGACACTTCAATAAAATCTATTTAAATTAATTTAATTTATCAGGGCCTATATCTTACAACAGTTTGTCTGTGGTGGTTTTGCATGAATTCTGCTGAGAAAACACTAAATGATTTCATTTTTTGGCCTCCAAAACGTACAAATTCAAGTTTAAAAAACGACACCGGCCCCCAAATGCCGAACAGCCATCACTCCTAGGAGGTGAAGCCTTTACATGCTCCATGTGGATGTCTGACTTGCTCACCCCGACCTTCACCCGCAGAAGATACGGCACCTGGTGTGCGTGCTGCGGCCGAAACATCCACTCCACAGACTGGGTCCGCCGGGCGAAGGGCAACGTGTACCACCTGGCCTGCTTCGCTTGCTTCTCCTGCAAGAGGCAGCTGTCCACCGGGGAGGAGTTCGCTCTGGTGGACCAGAAGGTGCTCTGCAAAGTCCACTACGACTGCATGCTGGACAACCTGAAGCGGGCCGTGGAGAAAGGTGAGCCGGCCTAATTTCAGATTGAATACACTGAACTTCTTATATGCTTGAAGAGTGCAGATTGGCTAGCTTATATTTTGTCATTAAATAAAAATAGATCCCATATTGTCTTTAAAAAAATCTAAGCTGTCATATATTCATTAAAACTGAATTTCAAATTCCTAACAGAAGAGAGAGTAAGTATGCTGTTTGTTCCTCTTTTTGCTGATAGTAGATCAATAGGTTCATGGAAATCACTAGGTATAAATTAAACATAAGCAATTTAATGTGAAAACAATATTGGAGTCCATTTTATCTTTTTAATAGCTTGGTTTAAATACATTTATTGCATGTTGCTCTTTTTAATTTCAAGATTTAAAATCTAATTTGGAGATACAGAATATCTGCTGTGTTTCTAATTCTGTGCTAATGTCCTAAGATGTTTTACTATAAGAAATTGCTCTTTGTTGCAGGGAGCAGTGTTAACATGGAGGGGGCTGTGCCCACTGAGCAGGAGATTAACCAGCCCAAACCCTCCAAGAGAGCACGGACCAGCTTCACTGCCGACCAGCTGCAGGTTCAGCTCCATCACCACACATCCCAATCAGTTTAAGTGATAGAAAAAAGTATTATTACTGTAATTATTCAGTGGAATTCTATGTGACTTCTACTGTGGGGAGGAAAGGAAATTTGAAATGTGAAATTTCCACAGCTCTAACACAATTTCTGGCATATAGGAAATCTCCAATTTAAAGATACTGGGCCCTAAAATAGTGGCGTTGTTCTTTAAACTTACATTATAATCACAAATTTGAGTAAAAACATTTAAAACAAGCTCAGAAATTTGAAAAGGAAAAGCCAGAAAAAGAAGAGCTCTGCCATATAATTTAACATGTTGACATTCAGGTACTTGGTTTTAAGGTGAAGTGAATATGTAGTAATAATTCCCTGGTGTGCAAAAATCAGGACACAGTTCAAGGAATAAAAGAACTCTGACCCTGTTGTCCCCAGCAGGAGCAGCAGCCCCGATGTGCTGCTTCCTCGTTCTGAGTCATAATTCAGGATCATTTCAATTTTCTGAACTATTCCACTGAAGATCATGCACAGCATACTATAGGTAACCTATACAAAATGTTTAGCTTTCCTGTTACTATAAGTCATTTAAAATCACTTTTATCTATATTAATTTATTCCTATTTGACAGTCTTTATTGAAAGGAATGATTTATTACCAGTGGTGCTTTTGACACATACATCCAAAATGCTGGTCAAACCTCCACACTGTCAGTAATCATTTTGTCCTATTTTCATACAGGACAACGGGGCTAATGTATCTGTCATTTAACTGATTTCTTTGCCCTGTGCACATGCAGGTGATGCAGGCTCAGTTTGCCCAGGACAACAACCCAGACGCACAAACACTGCAGAAACTGGCAGAGCAGACGGGCCTAAGTCGAAGGGTCATACAGGTCAGTGAAAAGAAAACAGATGATGGAATATAAAGTGGAGGTAAAACATACTGGCATAATATACCCCTGTGGATTACACATGTCCAAAATCAACAGATAAACATCAACACACGTCTGTATCAGGTCACCAGTCTATTACTTAAAGACAGATAACCACCCACGCCCACACCTGGCAATTTAGAGTTGCCAGTCAAAATATGCTGCATGTCTTTGGGAGGAAGCCTGAGTACCCAGAAAGAACCCACACAAGGACAGGGAGAACACGCAAACTCTACACAGAAAGGCATTGGGTTGACCAGGGCTTGAACCCAGAGGACTCTTGCTGTGAGGCAGCAGCGCTAACCACTGTGTCACTGTGCCACCCTACAGTAAGATCTTTTTACATGAAAGAACATTTCTGAAACCAACAAACTCTTCCTGGCTTTTGTCAAGAACAGCAGGATTTACAGATGCATTTAAAGTGTTGGGAATAATTCAACCAAGAAATAACAAAGTGTGTTAAAGGTAACAAAAGTGTATAATATTTGGTATACAGTATAGAATAAAGCTAACTAGGAGGGCTTCAGTTACTTGCTATACCATGTTAACTAGCTTTGTTTCCAGAGCTGATGTTCTAGTCACACAAATTTGTTTATTGTTATGAGAGTGTGACTACACTTTCTGGTGCTAACAATGATTTACCTGCGTAACAATCTGACAGTGAAAACACCTCAGGGCTCTGCAGTGACTCTGAGTTTCTGGTATGCCAAATTCAAGTTTGAGGTTCTCAAAACAATATAACTGTATGACTGCAAAGAAACTGGAAAGGCCATGAAAAACCGATAAAGCCATACTTTTTTTTTTTACAGAGGTATAAAGGCTCACAGGTGTATGACTCTGTGGCAATGGATGCTTCTTTAACTGTGTGCTATTTCAACACATACTGCAACTCAGGTCTGGTTCCAGAACTGCCGAGCAAGGCACAAGAAGCATGTGAGCCCCAACCACACCTCCAGTACCCCCATGACCTCGCTGCAGCCCAGCCGCCTGTCCCAGCCCACCCCGACCCCTGAGGAGCTGCAGTACACAGCCTACGGTGGCCAGGAGGGGTCAATGCTCTCCGCACTGCACTCCTTCATAGACAGTGAGCACCAGATGTTCTATAAACTACTGTCTGAGTGATTTGGCTACATTGTTTCTGTATCTGGGGAAATGTTATGAGCTTGTACGACAGGGCTGTTGGTTGATGTTTACTACAGAAACTAATGTGAAATGACTATTTTCACATTTTGAGAAAATATCAGATAATCCACATACACTTTATCTTATCACATATGAAATGCTGTTGTTTCATGTATGGTATACTGTAACAAGGAAATTAACACAGAAGCAGTGATGTTTCCTCACCTCACATTCAACTCTTAAATTGTATGATAAGCAAATTTGTATTTTGTAATTTTGAATATAAAGGCTTCCTCAGACTAAGTCATAGTCACTGCTGTTTGTCCAACACTAAAAAAATAACTTATTTTTATGAAAATATAGATATTAAGGCACCATTTAATTAATCAGTATCTTCATATTGCTATGAATTCTCTATGCTCATATTTACCTAAGACAAAAAAATTAAAAGACTAAAGCTTTCTGAACATTTATAAACCATAAATGTGTCATTTACAGAAATATTTTGTGAATTTATTGAATTGTTAAAACAAAATGTCAATTCTAAGTTAACGTGAATGACTCTAGTGACTCTTTTGCTCTGTGTGCCCGCAGTGCACTCCCCTCCATCCATGTTCCAACCGCTGCTGCCGGCCCATGCCATGACCTCCCTTCCTGTATCTCACACCTGAGCTGCTCACTCACACACAGACACACACAGAGCAGCGTCAGACCTCACCAGTGATCATCCGTCATTAGCAGCAGCAGCATTCACATCTCCACGGTAAATATAATTTCATTTTCAGGGAAGCATCAAACCTTTTCTTTTCTTAAACTGTCAGTAATTCATCAGTTCATGTTTATATTCTTTGAAAGCACTTAATATAATTTACAGTCCTAAATGTACTGTAAAATGTGGAAAGGTTTTGTTGTACTTCACAGGACTGTGACATATGACATTATAGATTTATATTTGTTTGTGTAGTTGGTGACAGTTTGACTGTGCTGTTAAGTGAAAGCCACCAGACCCCAAATGTCAACTACATATGAAGATGAACCTGAAATTGTTTGTATAGCAGTGTTTGAATATTGCAGTTTAATTTATTTATTGTATGTGAAGTCTGTTTTGAAAATAAATGTCTAATTTCACAAACCAGGGAGATGAATAAGTGAATGAAAACCGGTATTTTACAGAACAGGTTATATCTGGTGATGGCCGACATGGTGCGGTGCTTATCCCTCAGTGTAGGAAGAAAGTTACTCAGGTGTTTGTATTAGATCAACAACTGCTAATAAAGAGTAGTTATAAGATATGTATAAATTGTGATGAACCTACACACAAGCAATATTCTATTACAGAAATACATGCAACTTTTACAGTACAAATAAATATTATGACAGAGGTTTTTATACTGTAAACTATCTGCACAAATGAAGTGCAATCATTCAAACAGTATAGAGTTCATCTTTCTGCCAACTGACAGGTTATAGTACTGCATCTCACAGCTGGACCTTTAAGAGTTTGTCTGACGCCTGTTCTAATGAAGAGAACGTTTTACCTGCGTCTGCTTGTTGACTATGGTTGACCAAAACAATTTAATTTCCAGAATGTGGGGGGGGGGCACTTATCAGATCTTTGGCATTCACCCTCATGGGAATGGAACTAAACCAGAACTGCAAGCACAAAATACACATACAAACACAAAATCAGCTGGCAGTACACTGAAAAACAACCCACTACATGTGTAATTTGCCACACTGAGCCTGTTTCTCTCCCTTCAGGAAAACAAGCATAGTTGTTTTGCTTTTACTGAACGGTTAACGTCATACGTGTCCCAGCGTGTTCAGCTCGAACGGGGGCAGGAGGTGTGTAAGTCTGTGTTGTCACTCTGAGGCCCCATGGGGGCAGGTTCTCAGGTTTGACAAACACAGCACAAAGTTTCACAAACATGAGTCATATCTCAAAGACCTAAAGGGGAGCATCATACACAGATGATGTAGAAATCCATTTTGGGAAAAAAAAAACCTTATCAAAAATACAAGGACAGTGTGTAAATCTGGCAACAGCTGTGTCAATCATTTATTTCATCAGTTAGCTTACCTACAACTTGCTAACAGTGAAACTGAAAATATCTCATTTGTCAAGTATTTCAAGTATTTACTGGACTCTAGATCCAAAAAAAAAAAAACATACAAACAACCTCAGCTGCACCTCACAGATTGCCAGAGATGAGCTCATACTCATTATGCAACCAATACTAATTATAGAGTGTGCTAAAAAACAACAACAATCATTTAATCAATCTGATGAATCGTTCTATTTGGCAAAAAATGTTATAATTTGTAATATAATGTGGGACAAACCCCACTTTGGATCAATGTGAGTAAGATAAAAAGATCCAACACTGTTTCAAATGTGGTCCATAATATAAACATGATATGTTGGCCTTAAGTTTTGTTCATTAATTCTCAAAATGAAAGTGATACTCTAGCCAAAGTCTATCTAGTTGGGAGCAGACTTACCCACTGTAGGCATGAAGCTTTATGTATATAAAATGTAAATAACCATAGAACCCTGTAGAACACTGCAGTAGGTCAGACCAGCTTTTGTCTTTGTAGCTCATGCAGTTAGCTGTATATGTTCATGGATTGTTGGTTTGTTGCATGTACACAAGTGACCAACAAAAGCCTCTTATGTAGCCAGAAGCTGGTGTGATTGAAGGGAAGTGGGCTACACTACAAGTGTTAAGTTAGTGCTTTAAAAATGTACTAATATTAAAGTACCTTGGTAAGTGACATCGATTCGAGCTGACCACGGCCACTATTCTGTGAAGGAACAGCCACCCTTAAAACCTACAGGAGGTGAGTCTGCTCTACTAAAACTACCTCTATCGAGACTGTTGGCTATCCCTTTGACATGAATCTCATAAAATATCTTTGAATGTAAACTATGTATCTGCAGGATGCAATTAGACACTCAGTGTTGCAATTTTAAGAACAAGGCACTGAAGAGTGAAGCATGCCATGCCATCATGTCCTTGACAGTCAAGTATGAAAAAAGTGGACAATAAGTGGCAAATATTTTCCTCAATGTGAGATGATATGAAGCCAAAAGCTGTGAAAACAACATACAGATGTGAATCTGACCCTGGAAAAATTCCTTCAGTGCATTCATGCATCAACAACACAACACAAAAGACTTCAGGTAATGACTGACACCATCAAGTGGTAAAAACTAGCAACTACATGAGACTAGAAACAAAAGCAGCTGAGGTTTACCAGTCTCAATAAAGAAAGAAATCACTTTTTCCAATAGGAACTCACTGTGTAGTATGACTGTGGCTTTATAAGGTCTCAGCTATAATTATGAGTTCTTTAAAATATTTACAAAGATTAGGTAAAAGAATTTGCACAGCATCTAAAACAAAGACTTGTTTTTAGACACACTACATCCTGGAGTTAGCTTTAAATACCAAAGAAGTAACAAGTCCATAAACTATGAGTGTTTAAGCGATTCACCTTATTACAGCTGCTTATCTACAGCTTGTCCACTGGAATGTACAGTAGCAGCCTGTGTACACTTTAATCACTGTACATTTGGCAAAATGCTTATAGGCACATGGGCTTGTGCCGTGTCTTGGTACAGTAAATGACCTTCAGTCCTTTTCCTTCACCCTCATCTCTTTTGATCTCTATCTCATGATGTTCTACTTGTTGAGGATCTTCATTAAGTTTGTGTCCATATAGAAGGGCCGGTCAGGGGAGCCGTCGTTCACCTCCAGATCCAGCACTAGGACGCAGCAGCAATACATTAAAATCACAGTTGAAAGAACCACTTTGTATAGTTAAACCATGATATGTCTGAAAATCATTAACTGCCAAATATAAGCCTAAAGCAGTGTACTGTGAAAATGCACTACACAATACTTCAACCATTTATGTTTATTCAAAAAAAAAAAAAATTCACATTTTCATCGGATTTCATTGATTAAAAAACATCTCCTGTACAAAAAGAACACTGAATTACCTCTAAACAGATGCATGTATTATACTTAGTATTAAAACAGCACTACATCTGAACCATCCAATAAAAAATTACCAAAAATGGCTTTGACATCCTTTGATAAACTGTATCACAAAGGTTCCTGGTGTTAGGTCTAAAACCACAGAATCAGAGGAACATTGTTAATGTTTTTTTTTCACAACTAGGCACATAAACTAGTGGCTGCATTCAAAGGTTTCCTGAATACTGTCAGGTTCTGTTCAAAGTTTAAGGAAAAGCTGTAAAATGTCTTTTAAAGTTTAAAGTCCTGACCTCCTACAAAGTCTCTGTCTGGTTTACAGTACAGTTCTAAGAGCATTATGGAAACTTTGACATGATTATGACCTTTTGTAAAAGATGCAAAAAGAAGAGAAACCTGTTTTACTTAGTGCACTGTACACACCATTTTTTGGATCTGTATGTTTGTGTTAGTATAAATAGGGTGTATCGATGCAATCTATAAAACCAATCACAAACATCAACAGCCAGCAACATAATCATGCCAAACAGGAGTAAAATCAAGTGGCTCCTTTCTCACATGTGAAGGTGCATACAAAACATGATTTTACACCAGAAGACCAAAGTGCCACAAAAGGGTTCCCCATAGGTTTTTAAACTTTTTTTTTTTTTAAATGGTAATCCCTCATGCCATAGTCCATCAGTGGCATCTGTACGTTAGTGTAACATCCTCATGTTTGTTTGGGTAGAAATGCTCATATAATTTGTATTATATTTGTGTGTGCATCCATCCTGTGAGTTGACTTGTCCCCTCTCAGTAAGGCAGAGGTCAGCAGAGAATACAGAAAAAAAAAACAAAAAAGAATAAAAGCCTGGCAGAAGAAAAGGCAAGCATCTGAGTTGGCTCAAAAGAGGAAGTGAACAGAGATCTTTTTTTTTTGTAGTCCCCTGTGCCTTTTCTGTGAG
Organism: Monopterus albus; assembly: GCF_001952655.1. Classification (NCBI taxonomy): domain Eukaryota; kingdom Metazoa; phylum Chordata; class Actinopteri; order Synbranchiformes; family Synbranchidae; genus Monopterus; species Monopterus albus. Next base: position 194,601 of record NW_018127963.1, read on the forward strand.
GAACTCAAGTGAACGCATGTCCTTTCATGTCCAGGATCTCCCAGAGCAGGCTGGGATACATCCAATTTTGATGTTTAGCCCTACAGTACTTGCTCTCAAATGTCCAGACCCACACATACAGCAGATATAGAGAAGTGAGTGAGAGTTAACAGTTTAGCACAACGGCTGCACATCATTCAGGAGGCAGCGTTTGATTTGGCATCCTCCTCTCCTTTGCGTAGGATCTTGTGCAGGCTAGGAGAAATGTAGTAGGGCCTGGAGGAAGAACCATCATTTCTCTCCAGGTCTTCACCTGAGAGCAGGTCCCAGCACAGGAAAGGGGGGAGTAGCAATAGCAGACAGCGCACAGAGTGGCAGCCAGGAAGAGGAAGGAAAGCAAAGGCTTAGTAGAGACAAGTAATCAAGGTGGACATGCAGGAATTAAAGAGAACTGAAACTGTGAATAAACAGGAACCAATTACTGTTATAATTTAGAGCCAGGTTTAAAGAGAGAAAGAGTTTTAACACTGAACAGGTTACTTGATATTTAACCATTAGAGCAGTGCTCAGTACAAGTCATGTTCTCATGCTACACTGAGAAACCAGGCTACTTACAAAAGCACAGGAACAGTGTGTCCACACACATGGCATAGACGTTAAAGAAACCATGTGCAATCATGTAGGATCCAAAAATCACAGTCTGCAAGAACCAAAAGGTCAGAGTGAAAACAAACATTGGCATTCCAACTAAATCCACCAACTAAAATTAAACTACAACTGATCTGGAGTAACTGGAATAGTGTTAAATGGAGCTTAACAACTTCCCACAACTAAGAATAAACTACGAAACATTGGTTTGACAAATGTTAAAACATAAGTAAAGCAAAGAACTGAGAAACAATTACTATATAAAGGGTTTTATCAGTACATTTCAGGGAAGAGCAGTGAAGTTCTAATTGATATATTGTCCAGCTAATACTCCAACTGCATTTCAGTCTCTAGATATTTACAGACTCTTTATAGATGCTATGCACAGACTAAACCAGAGACATAAAATCAAGAAGAACTGCTATAATGACTTGTTAAACAGCCCATATTTTAATTCCTTACCAGAACAGGGACCCAGTAGTAATTTAGAGATGGCACCTCCACTTGAATTACTGGTATTTTATTTGTGAAGAACAAAAATGCAAGAACACCTGGAAAACATTAAAAAAAATGACAAACAAACAAATAAAGCATGGATCCATCACTGGAAATCACAGTGACATACTGTGGCCATGACAACAGAAATACAACACCATTTACCCCAATGTCATAAGAAATATACAGAATACATAAATGCCAAGTTATACAATAAAACATATTTACAATGTGAAGTCCACAAGAGTGGCAATGCATTAAAAAGATAACTGTGTGTATATATTAAAAGACTGATCCAGTAGATAAAAAAGTGGTCCTGTTAAGTGAGTTACAGCAAAATGTTAAATGCCTCCGAAAGGCTATGATTTGTTTAAAGGGAAAAATAAAGGGTTTACAAACATAGATACTTGTTGAACATCCAATTCAACAAATCACACAAAACCCTGAGAACAAATAAATAAACTGGCAGCATTTTGTACAAAGTACTGTACTTTCCAGACTATAAGTCGCTACTTTTGTCGCTTCATGCGCACACCCTCATCATGGACAACACACGACGAAATGCATATGATGCCGCTTCAAGTTACAGGTGATCGAAATATCTCATGTTACAACGTGGACACCTGCGGCTATGTACAACATGTTTTTTCGTCTTACATTTAGTGGGTGCGGTTTATAGTCCGGAAATTACAGTAACTACTATAGGGATTAATTTGGATTTATGTCTAAACTAAGATCTCATACACTGAACTGAATTTAATACCTGCCAAAATCCAATTTAAGTCAAACAAATTATGCAAAAGTAAATTTCAACTTATGCTGACACAAACTGAGTGGAAAAGGAGTACGTGCATGGCAAAATTAATCAGGAGTGAGACAACTTATCACCCTCCTAATACTCCGGAGGATTTCTGAAATTTCTTTTTATTCTGTGCTGCTATTTATGTCACTTCACAGACTGGGGGTGATATGACACTCACCAACACATCCTGAAATAAGCAGTTTTCCCAAGAATAGCAGAAAGTCTGTCACCTTGTCCAGGACAGCCACCCTGCAGAGGAGGCAAGGAAACACCAGAATGGAGGAGAAACACACACAGCAGAAACATGGTGAACACAGTGTTGCGTGCTGACACACACACTCAAGAGAGACTTTGGAAAGTGCACACATCATTAAATAATTAGGAAAATTTTCTTGACTTGAATACAGAAAACCCACATTTTTTAAATCTCTTCCAATGTCATATTTGGTATTCTGGCATCTTAGCAAAATTTTATTAGTGTCATGATTCGGTTCCGCTGCTTCCTGTCCGGCTTTTATTTTGACGTTACTTCCTGTTTTTGTTTCAACTTAGTTTCGGTCTTTTTACATTCTTCATCACTCACATTGGTTTCACCTGTTTCGTTATTGTTTGCACCTCTATTTAGGCAGTGTCCTCCCACCAGGACGCTGCCAGATTGTTCTAGACCCCAGCTCTGACTTTCCAGCATTTTCTTCGGTTTTGGTATTTTGTGTTTCTGATCCCGGACTGTTACCTCGGACTATTCTATTCTGCCTCGCCCTCTTGTTACGGACTGCCACGGTGTATGATTATCGGACTTTCCCTTTTGGACAACGAACTTTGGATTCCCCTGGATGTATGTGTTTGCTGGCTCTGACCTGGGACTGATACTGACCATGAGTTTTGTGTTTCACCTTGTCTCGTATGGTTTTGTTTAGTTTTAGTTCTCTTATTAAAGAGACGGTTTTGTTCAACACTTCCTCGTCTGGCCTTTTAATTGAGTTCACTAAACACTTTTCAGCAGCATCGCGTGCAGTTTCTGACAATTAGTGGAAAAACCTAATTTTAAAATAGAAATGTGCAACTTTATTGTCCAGTACTGTAGAGTGCCTCTTAGCTGCAAATCCTCTGCACTCTGAACCTTTTTAGACATGTGGAGCTGGCACAGAAATATAACAAAGGTCTTACCGAATAACATTCCTCATCAAGAGGAAGAATGCATCCTTGGAAGAGGTGCAGAAGCTCTTCCCATATATTGCTATCTGTTGGGGAGAAATAGGTAGACAGTGCTTAGTAGAAGGTAGTTACAGTAAGTACTGATCACAAGCCAGGCCAATTAACAGATGAACTGCTGACAGATATTCCAATACTTCACAACTCACCATTATGTATGCATTTCTATTTATGAACTTGAGGAAATGTTCCAGGCACCAGAAGCAGCATTTGAGGCAACAAAGCAAGTATCGAGTGCAGATGTTTTGAGAACCTGGGAAAATATGATTAATTATTAACCTTACACTTGAAGTGTAAAAACAGAGTGGGAATATCAGTGTCTGTAGGAGTTACAGCTTACCTTTTAGTTTGTGATCCAGGTATTCAAGAACAACTCGGACCATCTGCACCACAGCGAGGATCAGCGAACCGAAGGCAAGGGAACCTGTGTGATAACTGTAACAAAAAAAAACAATATAAATTGTAGGTGAACATTTGCATAGGCAGAGTGTTAAACTAAATTTTTTTTAAATTACAAGTAAACCTACAGTAAGAAACGCCTGTCAACTTCTTAACAGACTCAGCTGATGCTTGTGATGGGAAATTCCTTATTTTGATTCTGTTTTATGAGGCAAGCAGCTTTTGTTCATTCCTGACTTCGTCCTGTATGATGTGTCTTGTATACTGAAAGATACGACATCTCTGTCCATGCAGCTCCCTACCGTATGGCTCTGCTAAATGACAAATACAGGGGGCAGGCGGGGATGTCATTTGGCTTCTTCAGGGCCCAGTAGTAGGATGCGAAGGCCCCAGCCAGGGTGCACTGGCCCAAGGCGATGACAAAGTTGGCCAGCCAGAGGAACACGAACACGTTACACAGTTGGAGGACTATGATGTAGCGATGGTAGACACTCTCCCCACCATAGAAGGCGAACAGACATTGTGACCCGGGGCATGCTTTGGTGATGTTGGTCTGATTGAAGGTCTGAAACAAAGCAGCATATTTAATCTTGACATGTGGTTAGACAGTGAAGTAATATCTCCTTTAAGATTTCTGTTACTCCACTAGATCACAAAAAACCACTAGTGTGAATTTTTTTTTCTTTTTCCTTCTTTGCACCTCTGTTTTGTCTGCAAATGCACCATTTCTCAATGTATGGCTTTTAGGTAATCCTGGAGTTACTAAATGGTGTGTGACCAGAAGGCATATTAATCCTTTTAGATGCTCACATAAATAAAAATAAACAAACCATGGAGAGCAAGCAGGCTGATAAATAACTTACAGTATGTCAAACAGGCATTTATGCTGTAGCTGTCAGCCACTGATGTAAGAACACACTGATTCTAATGGTTCTCACACAAAATTCAGGTTTTACTTACAGGCAGTAAAGAAACATTTGCTTAAAGTTGAGCGTGACAAAAAAAGCTGACCAAGAAATTTTTCATAGACCAAGAACTGGCAGGGACATTGCACAGTTACAAACACAAGTAATTTTCAAAAAATGAAACAGCTAAATAAACATACACATTCCAGACACAGTATTTATTCAGTAAATGCACTTAATGGTATCACAGGGTATGGGGCTAACCTTTGGATTGCATGTGAGGTTGGCATACATGCATTTACCATCAGATGGTGTGACCTTATAGACGGCATTACCAGATGATGCTAAGAAGCTGAGGACAAATCAGTTAAGGGCAACATAAGGGTGAATTTCCTACACACAACAATCAGTGATTACTGGTAAGATGGTCACCTTAGTGTTAATACTTTCATTAGATTGTATATATGTAAGTGTCTATGTACTGTCAAATTATTTAAGCTAGGAAGTCTCATACTAGAACACCAGCTTGTTACCATTTTGCCTTTGCTTTTAAAATCTTAAAACACCAACTGAAAGAAGCATAGCCCATTTTCTATAACGTTTCACCAGTAGCACTGCACAATCTGTTAACTGAGTTCGCTGATAATCTCAATTAACATGATGTAGAAAATAGTAATGGCAAAACCACCACAGAATGCATGGAAGAAGCAGGTTCCCTGTACTTCTCTGAATAAAATACTGTAGTTCATCCAGCAATCAGAAGGATACACTGCTGTGATGGCCCAATAAGTGATGCAGATGGCCAGAAGGAAAAAGGTGATAATAGGGTAGAAGAGTGTGGACATGATGTAGCTGATGGCCCTGAAAAACAAAAGATCAAACGTTGTTCAAGAGTCAAACACAGTATTACATTTTAAGAAGACAAGACAGCTTATATCCACACTTACTTGCTTCCCTCCTTCAGTAATGCAATAGCGATGCACAGTCTTGTCCTCAGAAATATCAGCACAATCACAATGATGGCCTCAATTATAGACAGTGTGATCACTACAAAGCAAAAGCAAAATGTAGATAATGTATAATAATCAGTGGATATACAACAAATATATTTTCAGTTAGTATAGACAATAACTTAAATCCCTCTACTACCATCTGCTCTACATGTACATAGAGAGAAGACCATAGAGTGCCATAGTGGTCGAGGCATAAAACCCGTAACTGAGTTGGCATCTTTGCACTTCAGGTTTTTGGTTAGATGCCTGAAATAAGGTCTGTGGTTAACACAAGGCCAATACATTTTCATGTTTTATTCTATGAAATAAAATGTCAGTAAATCCCTCACTTATGATTTTTTTTATGTTTTTACGTGTCTTAACAAGCAGTTGCTAACAAGTAGCTAAATGAGATTACAGCGGGGATTTTACATGTCATCACAAAGACTCATTCACTCACAAGTCCACCTTTACAGTTTTGTTACTTTTAAACTTGCACACTTGCAACCTATTCTAACTAACTGACACAGACATGATCAGCAGCTAGAAAAGGCTGGGCTACGAGGAAAGTGTTTTGTAGAGGAAGTAAGTGTTGGAAATCAAATTACAAGTTGGATTATGTCATGGGATCATGGTATAGTTAGTTTATAGCCTAGCAATAGCTTTTTACTTCCGTTGATTTTCCATGTGCACTGATGGACACCCTCATGTTCAAGCATAAGGGTGTCCATCAGTGCACATGGCACCAGGACACCCTAGGCCGGAGGTCGATGATCGACTTTGTGGTGGTTTCTTTTGACCTCTGGCCGCATGTCTTGGACACTTGGGTGAAGAGAGGGGCGGCGCCGTCAACTGATCACCACCTGGTGGTGAGCTGGATCCGACGACGGGGGAGGAAGCTGGACAGACTCAGCAGACCCAAACGTATTGTGAGGGTCTGTTGGGAACATTTAGCAGAATCCCCTGTCAGAGAGATCTTCAACTCCCGCCTCCGGCAGAGCTTTGACCAGATCCCGGGGGAGGCTGGAGATATCGAGTCCGAGTGGACCATATTCTCCACCTCCATTGTCGATGCGGCCGTTCGGAGCTGTGGCCGTAAGGTCTCTGGCGCCTGTCATGGTGGCAATCCCCGAACCCGGTGGTGGACACCAGAAGTAAGGGATGCCATCAAGCTGAAGAAGGAGTCCTTTTGAGCCTGGTTGGCTCGTGGGACTCCTGAGGCAGCTGACAGGTACCGGTTTCTGAGACAGCTACGGGTACCGGCAGGCCAAGCGGGCTGCAGGCCAAGCGGGCTGCAGCCCAGGCGGTTGCGGAGGCAAAAACTCGGGTCTGGGAAGAGTTCGGTGAGGCCATGGAGAAGGACTATCAGTCGGCCTCGAAGAGATTCTGGCAAACCGTCCGGCGCCTCAGGAGGGGGAA
>NW_018127963.1:202874-217590 GCF_001952655.1 Monopterus albus
TTCCCCCGGAGGAGCTGGAGGAAGTGTCTGGAGAGAGGGAAGTCTGGGCATCTTTGCTTAGACTGCTGCCCCTGCGACCCGGTCCCGGATAAGCGGAGGAAAATGGATGGATGGATGGATTTTCTTTGGGCTTCAAAAATCATAAAAGTTGTGTTCACTTGTGAAGATTATCTCGGTTGAACAAAACGTGTTGGTGTTATAAACCGTAATTTGTCAAAGAGCTTATTTTCTGCAATAATCAAAAAGCCTATAAAAAATCCCATGCACTTTCTGTCAAGGGAACCAGGGCGATGCTAACTTCTGGGTTGGCCTACAAAAATACATCATCCCTACAGCTCTTTATTGGTCTTATAACTGGGGCTCTGCAAAGCCCACTGGAATAAGTACTGCACTACTGCCATAAAAGTTTGGGTTTCAACTTCTAACAGGACAATCAACACTAAAAATACTACACTGCAAACCACACTGAATGTGAACAACTAGTTGATGTGTCATATAAGTGTGAAGTAAATGTATGATAGCGAATGACTACATACTGAAGATGAGCCATGTCTGGCTGAGCTGAAGGTAAATGGTGAAGTCTGTGTGAATGCTGATATCAGAGATGGCCATATTAGCACTGGACTTCTTGCTCAGAGCCCTGTATTCCCCATAGCAGTGCCAGATACCTGAGACAAAGAGAGAAGGGATGACAAATCGAAATGTGCTACAGTTTACCACGATAACAGAAGCGCTCACAGCAAAAGGACACCAAATGTAAAAAAAAAAAAGTGGGTATTATCTCCAACATGTGCTAAATATAATCAAAACAAGGCCTTCACACAAAGATGTCTCAATATTAAGTTGTATTATTTAGCTTTTTGAACAATAGTTGTGCTAAGTATAATAACATAATATATAAAAGGTGCCTTTGTGCATGCTAACCATAGGCAACTGCAGTGATAACACCAAAGATAATGATCCATAGGAGTGCACCAGCAGTGAAGCGTAGCAGCAGGATAAAGACCAGGCTGGCTGCCATGGTTATCACCAGACCACTGCAACAACACCAACACACACACACATACTGTATTTACTGGGAAGTGACTAGTGCTTGCAAATAAGCTCTTACAGATTGATATACAATTCAGATAACGGATGGGTTTTGACATAATGAAATTCATTTAGATTTTAACAAATCACTTAGTACGATGGTATGCAAATAGCACTTATCTGGGGCTTCAAGCAGGAAGGACATACAATATACATTTGCATATGACAGCAACAGGGTGATCATTTTTTCAGTTTCATCATTACTTTCACTGACAGGTTGGAGAATTTTCACTACCAAAGAACACAAAGAAAGCACAAAGAGTAGTGAAAACATGAACACCACCAAAAGCCACAGCCACTCTTACATGAGGATCCAGTACCAGGAATTTGCATAATCCTCAAAGATCTTCATGCCAACTTCTTTGGCATTCAGCAAACTGGAGATGCCTCTGTGATGGAGTAACAAGGTAAGACGGGAAAAGGTAGGAATGAGGTGACAAAAAAAAGGATTTAATAAGAACACAGAGGGGATTGTGGCAGGTTTGCAAGGGTTTCTGAAAAACATCTTGACATGTGAGTTATCTTTAAAGCTCTTGCTGCAAAATAAAGATGAATGCATTTGCTGATCTCAGCTGTGTGCCACTTATTGAGTTATGAAATTTTGGAAGAAAATTTTAAGCTTCATATGCAGATTGTTAAGGGGCCTTTGAACAATAGCTCCTATGGTATGGTGGAAAATTGTATGGCAGCATGTTACAAACTGGAAGAACACATAGTAATGGATGTGTTGGAAAAGGAGCCCGTTTATTTCTGATCAATGTACAAATACAGTAAGTGTATAATAACTAGAAACCCGCATGTGATAAACTAAATGGTTATCTGAGGTGGCACAGGATAGCTAGAATTCAGTTTCTCACTTCAGGTAAAAAGCTTCATTTCCTTTGACACCAACAGATGGCTAAGTTAAATTGCAAGACTGGAAGCAATGCCAGGATATGGTTACTTTAATATTTGATCACAGACACACTGTTCTGTGACTCAGATAAATCTCTCACGTACAGTCAGAGGAGGGATAGAGGACAAACTAGCATTCCTGTGAACCAAACACATGACGAAGAGCTATAATTCAGCTACTTAAAGGTCATTGAAGCCCTGTCCAAGTCCAAGAGTTACTCATTTTCAGCACTGTTACGCAAACTTGAATTCAAATCTAGTTTATAGGAGCAAAGATACTGACCACCAGGGGGTGCCACATTACTGTCTATTCTATTTGAGGGAGGAGGGTGCACAGCAATTCAGAAAGTACCACAGAAGACTGACTTGATGTTAATAAGAACATTTACACTGCAAACTGTTTTAATAATCTGTCCTAAGTGTGCTCTGCTATTGCAAGGTGAGGGAAAAAGATTCCTGATGAACAGCCCAGATGCCAGGGGTTAGTCTATGCAAAGCTATTGGCTACAATGGAGGCAAAGTTAAAAAGCTGAAATATATCATTTCTGAGACCATTCCACTTCTTGCTGAATGGCAGTTACTTGACTACACAAAAAGAAGTAGTACTAATACTAGTAGTACTAAGTACTAATGCACATTATAATATGCATTTATAATATTAGCTGACTGGTTTAAATACATGATTTTGCTGCTTATACATGGTTTGCGATGTCAGCCCATTAAGCGTGTTGTTAGCATAGATTTACAAAGCAGCCATTATTAGCTTACAAGTACCCCTGAGGTTCTACTGCTGATCTTAAAACTATATTTTCATGCAGCAAACATGCAGATAACTTGGAATGTGGTTCAGCACATTCCTGGGCATCATTAACATGTCGACTTATCCTACCCTGTAATATCTGTCCAGAACTCTCTGGGTGTAGATTTGGAAGCCCTAGTGAGAGTATAACAGTTTTACAGAGTAAATAATTATGCATATTATTTTACCACAGCAAACATGCCAGTTCTCAATTCAATGTATGTGACTTTTCCACTTGTATAAATGATTAAACAAAAGGCCAACGATTTACATCGCAGGGAGGTGGGACTTACGTAGCAGCATCTCTGAGGTCGTTGACACTTCTCTTGTTATTCTCACCATCTTTGAAGATGGTCTGGTTGGCTACAGTTAAAGTTCCATTTCTTGTAATGAAATCTGGGAAGCACCGCCGAAGGACTGAAACACAGTTTTAAAAAGTTTTCAGTTTTAGTGGCTTACCAAACAAATAATGTTACGTGTTTACACTTTTTCACAGTCACTTACAAGGTCTGCTTGGCACAATCATAGATGGGCAGTCTTCATCTCGTATGACTTCTACAGGTGACTGACAAAAAATAAAGGAGACGACTGAAATAACATAAAACAACAGATTTATTACTAAAAATTCTTTCAACAAAATATTTTTGATGGGTAATTGGAGGGCCTTACTTCAGCAATCATAGCGTAGGCAATACAAATATCACTACTTCTGAATAAGACCAAGAAGTCAGCTATGACAGAGCTGGACTGAATCTTGTATGATGTAACTTTGTCATACTTGACATGATGTGGGAAAGGAAGTCAATATGACTGAGCTGTTAGGTGCTCCCACACACCGCCACACTTTCAGGATCTTACACACCAAAATACCAACGTCACCGTCACCTAAGTGCCGCCAGCCGACAGAACAAGGCTGCGATGTGCATCAGTAGCTGCCAGCTCACTTCCGGCTGTCTCTCTGAGCACATTTAAATCAGCTCTTCATTATTATGACTGTACAGATAAAACTGACAGAATGTGAGGATGAATAACTTTTATGATTAAAAGCTATACTAGGATGATTTTTTTTTTGAAAATATACCTTTGTATATATCTATCTTAAACCTGTGTATATACACATTCATTTTCTTGTTTGCACATTATTTTCTTTTTGTGTTCTCTCAGTCTTATCTTGTAAACAACATAAGACTTTACAAAAGAACATGCACACTGAGAGCCAACCGAAGTCAAATTCCTCGTGTTCAACACATGATTCTGATTATAAAATTGCAAACAAAGTTTAAATTCTAGTAATTTAGACCTTATAATAACCCTTTTTCCTGAATAAAATAATGGGGGCAAACATGGAGATCTGCCTGAAGGAAGTGATAAACTGGAAGTTAAAAGCAAAACACATGCGGAAAAAAAAAAAAAAAACAGACCACTAACTACTCTTTCTCACCTTACTTCCATTCTTGAAGCTCGGCTTGCAGAATTGCTTGTAATATACCCAGTTTTTGGTATTCCATGCATCCAGCAGAGTGGCAAATCTATCAGGGCACTTGGAGACACAGAGCTGAGGGAGGCAACAAGTCCTCTTAATGAGAAAGCCCATAAACCTTGCATAATAAAGCATGGAGGAACATAAAGTATTGTAAAATGTTTCGCTACAGAGGGCTTGAATCAGTCTCTTACCTGGGTTGTAGGGCACTGGAGGTTAATTAAAACTGCAGGATTGGCACATTTCAACATGTTGAAGTAGAATAATATGGCTTTGTTTCTGTGGAAACAAATGAAGAAAGGAGAGGTGTCATATTAGATTCGAAACATTGACAAATCAGTCCAGTGCTGCGCATTGTTGTTACAGCAAGCATTTAATGCGCACACACATGGTGCCATAATTAAACACGAATCAGTTCCAGTGGCCATAGGCTTTTGTCAGCGTAAACATAACAATAGAACGCTGACAGACAAGTTAGAGAATTTCGATTCCACTGTAGAAAAATTTAAGAAACAGATATTTTGCCACTCACGCATTGGGGCTGTTCTTCTGGCCACAGAACTGACCGTGGCTGTCGGTTGGATAGACGACCTTCCTGGGGTCACCATGGATCCAGGCTGAAAACATATCAGTTATTTGTTTTAACTACAAGGATTTTAACACATGTAGCTGTACTACGCACAAACCTATGCCCTTCCTACTGAAATACAATAGGCATACCCTTCTTTTCAGCTTTTTATGTAACAAAAAATGATCTGCTACCATTGCATAAATTATTAAAATAAAGGTGGATCAAAGACAGTCCTATATCACATGTAATGACACAAAGAACAAGACAACAACTGCATAAATTAATATTAATTGAGAAGAAACTGCTACACAAAAAACAAACAAAAAGCCAATTCAGCTTAATTTGTTGAGGCCCTTCACCTTGCCAGCTGATGAAGGACTGCTCTGAATGTGAGGCAGCAAACACAGGCAGTCTAGAAAGGTCTTTGACACAACAAGAGAGATGGAAATGAAAAATCATACAGAAAACACACCAAGTTCTTTTGCTGACTGCAGACAAGTCAGTGTCTATTCGAAGTCACGTCCATTGTCATGGCTTTTACCCTTTTTAAATGATTGGGAAACAGTAAGTCCTTCCCATGCCCAGATTGAGACGTGACTCCACTGACAACAAGCTGGCAAGGAACGACACTTTGCTGGTGCACTGGGACCTCATATCCCCCTAATTTGTGATGTATGTCATACTTGTGTGTTAATGGGAATCGAAATGTGTGATCAGGTGTATAAAAAAAGCTATGGTTTTTGTCCGAGTAAGGGGCCAAAGTGGCAAAGTGGAAAAATGTGAGCAGAAGATATAAAAATAGGAGAGAATGGGAGAAAATTTAAATAGAAATAAGAAAAAGAGAGAGAGGATAATAGAAAAACAGATGTAAAAAACAAGAAAGAATAGGAGAGCTGATGGTAAGATTCATAAGACTGCATGGCCTCAGTCAGCTGTAGACAATGTGGACTCTGAATGAATCAAAGGGCTTCAAGAACATTTGAAAATGTCTCTGGTCAGCCAATCAAAAACTCGACTCAGACACAAAACAGCTCTACTAGCATGATCATCAAGTCACTACTAGAGTGAGCCATACAAGAATTTTGTTCTAGCAAAATTCCCAGTTATTAAAGAATAGCCCATTCTTTGGAGGAGCTGCATTTCTCAACAATTCTGTAAAAACACAAACTTTCCATTCATTCCAACAGTGAGAGATTTTGTGTTGTACGCCCAGGCGGAAGAGGCTAAATGAGCAATTTACACTTCCAGGACAGAGCATATCCCCACTGTCGTGCAGATCCATGTTTGTGTGAATGTGTGTGGCTGTGTGTCATTATGAAACTGTGTGTGATCAGAAGCAATGTGTCAAACTCACCCACAGTGCCAAGAGCAATGTAGCCAAGGATGACAATGATGAAGATAAGACAGCAAAACACATCAGTGGAGCTCCTGGGAAACAAACGTGTGAGAACAAGTAAGAGATGTGGGACCTGGGAAACCAAGTTCATGAGAGAAAATAGGATTACAGTATTTAGAAAAGGTTAGTTGTCAAACCCTTGTGTAAAAATCTGACACATTTAGTCATGCGATGTCAGGAGAAATAGGAAATTTACCTCAACTCAAGGAAAGAAAGCATTATAGTGTGTTTAACAATTTTGTTCTTGGTATCATTACATAGCGTCTGTATGGTATGGCCAGTGACTTTGAGCTCTACAGTATATCTTAGAAGTGTGTGCTGCCAGGCATGACGAGGTGTCATCTGTATTCTGTGTTTTCAGAGAAGCTGGAGTAGAGCTCTGCAGACTTTCTAATGAGTCTCTGAATCCTGTCCCACAGGCACACATAGCTATTTGAAGACTGCCCCTCTCTTCACAGTTGCTTTAGTCTGCTAGTTTAAAGCAACATCTCAGCCACTTTCAAAGTATTTCTTCACTGTCTCTTCCTTAACAAGCTTTCTTCCTTTTCTTTCCATTTTGAAAGAAGCTGTCAGCCAAACCCCTTTTTTATCCCTCTTTCAAAAATATTCAAACTTTGTGCCTTGAATCATACGAAGTTCAACTCACTTGTGCACAGTGGACAAGCATATACAGTCAGGGAAAAAAATTATTTGAACCCCAGCTGATTTTGTAAGTTTGCCCACTAACAAAGAAATGATCAGTCTACAATTTCAATGGTAGGTTTATGTGAACAGTGAGAGACACAACAATAACAAAAAAGATCCAGAAAAATGCATTACAAAAAAAGGGTATAAGGTAATTAGCATTTTCTTGAATGAAATAAGTATTTGATCCCTTTGCAAAACGTGCTTTAGTATTTGGTGGCAAAACCTTTGTTGGCAATCACAGAGGTCAGACATTTCCTGTATTGGGGTGGCTGTGGTTCACGAGGTAGGGCAAGTCGTCTTCTGACCAGCAAGTTGGTGGTTTGACTCCCGGTCTCCCCGCGTGCCTAAGTGTCCCTGAGCAAGACACTGAATCCTGAATTGCTCCCGGTGGCTTGAGTAGCGCCGTTGTGTGGCAGCCTTGTCGTCATCGGTGTGTGAATGGGTGAATGGTGTATGATCTCCTGTAAAGTGCTTTGGCCAGCGCAACACACTGTGAAAAATGTGCTATATAAATACAGTCCATTTACCATTTTGTAGTTGGCCACAGGGTTTGCACACATCTCAGGGGGGATTTTGACCCACTCCTCTTTGCAGATCCTCTCCAAGTCATTAATGTTTCGTGGCTGATGTTTGGCAACTTGAACCTTCAGCTCCCTCCACAGATTTTCTATGGGATTAAGGTCTGGAGACTGACTAGGCCACTCCATGACCTTCATATGCTTCTTCTTGAGCCAATCCTCTGTTGCCTTGGCTGTGTGTTTTGGATCATTGTCATGCTGGAATACCCAACCACGACCCATTTTCAATGCCCTGACTGAGGGAAGGAGGTTCTCACCCAAGATTTAACGGTACATGGCCCCATCCATCCTCCCTTTGATCCGGTGCAATTGTCCTGTCGACCTTGGCAGAAAAACACCCCCAAAGCATAATGTTTCCACCTCCATATTTGACGGTGAGGACGGTGTTATTGGAGTCATAGGCAGCATTCTTCCTCCTCCAAACACGGCGAGTTGAGTTGATGCCAAAGAGCTCGATTTTGGTTTCATCTGACCACAACACTTTCACCCAGTCTTCCTCTGAATCAGTCAGATGTTCAGTGGCAAACTTCAAACGGGCCTGTAGATGTGCTTTCTTGAGCAGGGAGACCTTGCGGGCACAGCAGGATTTCAGTCCTTCACGGCGTAGTGTGTTACTGTTTTTTTGGTGACTATGGTCCCAGCTGCCTTGAGATCATTGACAAGTTCCTCCCGAGTAGTTCCGGGCTGATTCCTCACCGTTCTCATTATCATTGAAACTCCACGAGGTGAGATCTTGCATGGAGCAACAGGCCGAGGGAGATTGGCAGTTAATATATGTTTCTTCCATTTGCAAATAATCGATTGATTGCTTCTGTGGACAGGTCTCTTTTATACAGGTAACGAGCTGAGAGTGCTCCCAATGTCAGCTTGTTACCTGTATAAAATACACCTGGGAGCCAGAGATCTTGCTGACTGATAGCGGATCAAATACTTATTTCATTCAAGAAAATGCTAATTAATGTATAACTTTTTTTGTAATGTATTTTTCTGGATTTTTTTGTTATTGTTGTGTCTCTCACTGTTCACATAAACCTACCATTGACATTGTAGACTGATCATTTCTTTGTTAGTGGGCAAACTTACAAAATCAGCTGGGGTTCAAATAATTTTTTTCCCTGACTGTAAGTGACATGTGGATCCTCCTCCTGACACCGCATGCTACACCAACTGACCCTCATCTCTTCAACCCTCCTCCTCTTTCTTCCAGATGAGCACAGCCAAGGTCAAAAGGAGGTCTAGGCTGTGGAATTCTTTGAAGAATAGATTGTACTTGTTTTGTATGCAGCACTATTACATGGTTCTATACAGCACTTTATGTGCCCTTTATGATGAATTTATGCCCTTTGTGTGCATCAATGCACATAAAGGGCAGATGATTACCAAAGAGAAACAAGGGAGTACCATTTCATTTCATTCAAAAAGAATGAACAGAAGAAATATGTGGGTTGCCACAGCAATTCTTGCATTCCTTGCCTTTGAATTCCTCTCAATCCTTTAGCTGGTAGATAAGTTATCTATCACTTTGCCATACATCGTGGGTGATTAGAGCATGCGATGAGGGGAGAGTCTAAAGCTGACCTTGCCTCTCCTCCACTTTAACATGACTTGCTGTAGATCTGTCTTGTTTCCCATCTCTCTCATACAGACCTGACTGCATTATTAAGACAAAGTGCAAACACACCAGCATACTGCTAATACAAAGTCACCTCTGAAGCATGCAAAGGTGAGTGCTGAAGAGAAGCTGACAAAGTGAGGAGAGGGAAAACAATTCTTCTTCGTCCTCTTATCTCTGAAAAGCAGGCTACATGGACTGCAAGTCAGATACCCAAGAAAGTCAAACCCTAAATCAATTCAGACTCCTCCAGGTCTCTCTCCCTCTTCTCAGATGTCACTTACACATACATACACAGGGAGCAAAGCATTGCCCTGCTTGTGTAATATGCTGAAGAAAAAAACATTACTGGAAGCACTGTCCGTGCAATGAGAAACTTCTGTGTCACTGTTATATTTGTATGGCTGCTATGCAGTGGGAGGAAAGGTGACACAGATGGCAGCAGTGCCACAGAAAAGTGTGGGTGCCACTGGTGTGAATCTGCCAGACTGTCCGTGCTTGGTAATAGACATGAACTGGACCAGTGATTTAGAGCACCAGATTTGCACACAAAAAAGGGATATTTCTCATGGTCACAAGAGCCAACAGTGGTTCAAGTGAGCAGCTTTCCTGACAAACACAGGCCTCTTTGAGAAAAATTGTCACACATGCTGGGATGGGAGAGAGAGCACCTGATTTATAGTCAACTTTGTGAGTGCACATTTATAATGAACCACACTCTGTGACACAACACTATAAAGGCATTATCGCAATTGTGCAGTTGTGTATATGTGTCTCGCACTGACAGTATCTATGTATTATATTTACAGTACACCTGGAGTCAGTCTGAATTAACACTACAGGGTGTCTCCTTCTACAGTATCTGGCCTGTAGAGGGCTACTCAACAACCACAGATACTGTTCCTTCATTTAGGCATTGTGCTTGCATGAAAACACAACCACAGAGGTGATTCTCTCCCACTTCCCATTAAGAAAAAAAGCCTCTGAGCCACAGAAACATCAGAGTATCCTTGGTGCCTTCACCCAATTGGAGTAGTGAAACAGGCTGGATGAGGTGGGACAGGACTGAAACATGCCTTCACAGCAGTTTGTGACACTGAACATGAAAGAGATAAGACTACATTACCTCATAAATTACTAAATCATCAAGAAAACCCTGAGGCAACATCATGGGGTTTGGCTTTATTGCAAAAGTCTGCTCTTCATTTTCATTTCAATTCTTCGCTTCATTTTAAAAATACCATTTATCATTTTTAGAGGGAAATTGTGTTTCTGTAGTAAGTGCAGGGGGCGACATTTGTTAAGCTCCACCAACTGTTTACATTTTTTTTGACAAGTAACTTCAGTTTAAGCACCCAAATCATAAAATTTACAGTTTCATATAAATTTGAACAAAACATCCTTTTGCACTGTTTAAAAATATTAATCTAAAAAATGCCAATGTTTTGAGTATGTTTGAAGCACTCTGTAAGTAGATTGCTTCTATCAATCACATCATAAACATGCTGGCTTCTAAACACTATTTTGGAGTGAACATTTCAAATCAAATTGATGCAAGCAAAAACTGTTTGCAATATGTACAGAACTACAGACAGTAGATTGCAGTTCATCAGGAGTCGTGCTACTGCACTGCTAGTTGAGCAAACAGAGACATTCCACTACCTCCTTACAATAGCCCCAGTGATATGTGACCTACATCTGTTTTGGGGGGTATCTGGGTGGTTAATGATGTATGTCACTAGGCTAGCTCCAGCTACCAGCTTGACTTATGGCCATTGATCTGTGTGGTGGAGGGGAGTGAGCTGCCAGCACTTGGCCTGCCATGATCTTAATTAATGCAGGATGACTAATGATCGGTCTATCAAGTGCTCGGACATGGATATGTGCCTAACAGCTTATATAATGGGTTAAATCAATACACATGAAGTGTCAGATGTTGGAAGATAATGACCAGTAGTTAAAGGATCAGTTCAGCCAAATTACAAAAGAAAAAAAATTCTTACGAAGTCCTATTTGTGTCTAAGACTCCTGCCTTAATGTTAGTAAATAAAATTCCATTTTTTTTTTGTTATTAACTATCTTCAGTGTGTGATGACAAAATCTTTCCCACAGATTTGGAAACATAGTTGTAATAATGGTGATGTTGAGTATGTATAGTACCTGTTATGAACAGGTCCTCTGAAGTTTGGGTCAAACTTGCGCGGCTCACCTGTAAGACAAGAACAGCATGGTGAGGTCAGTTGAGTCAGATGAGACCTGGAGAATAACATTTGAGTAGCGTTTCATTAGGCTGAGACCATACAAAAGCAAAGTGTCACAAGTTAACCTGCTGTGTTATTCAACTGGCCACGACAAACTGACAAACTGTCATTTCACAGCGCAGGTGTCCTAGCAGGACTGAGAGGAAAAGGAACAATCATACTAAGATGAAGCAGTCATGGGGGATCCAGAGTGTGGCCAGTGCCATCCCTGGCAACCCCCAGAACCTAATCGGCCACACCCAGTGCCACCCCTGCCAGAGTCAAAATGTGATGCTTATCAGAGAATGAAAATTGAAAAGCACTGACAAGCTGTTGTCTTAAATACAGCAACATTTTTTTCTGATGCTTTATATTTGATATTGGTCAAATTTTTTTAATTTTCTATCACGCATGCAGCATGATATTTGAATTCATTTCTCCAATTCTGTTGCTGTGGAGCACTTGGCATGATTGTGGGGGAACCACTGTGCAGCAGTGATATCCCCAGCCAGGAGTAAATTAGGAGCACAGCCAAAGCACTATGTGTGTGTCTTTTTTTTTTTTTTTTACACAAAGTAAACATTCTGATTCTTAATAATGTATGGTTTATTATTTCATAAAACTAGGGGTACAATTTAGTTTTTAGATATATTTCAATTGCACCACCCCTCTCTGAGTCTGTGCTCTAGACAGGCCACACCACCCAAAATTGTCTAGATCTGCCACTGGGAGCAATGACAGCCAAAACAATGCAGCTAACACAGAAATATAATAAATCATTTTAACAACAAGCCAAACAGCTTATCTGGGTCACAGTGAGGATTCCCCGTTTTGACCCAGCAGACTAAATACTGAACCACTGTTGCAAGAACGACCAGCCACCCAAGGGACTAACGGTGACTGTGTGTGTGTTTGTAAATTCGATGGTGCACATGCATTTGCATTCATCATCAACTACTTGTATGACATGTTCCCGAGAACATATTAATCATCACACACGGTTTATCTCCAAGCAGCTGGGGCAGATTTAGGGGCAGCATGAGTGGACCTATCTCCCATCTGCCAGTTTCCCAAACTGATCTTGCTGAGAGACAGACAAAGCCAGCTTTACTTCTGTAGGTGTGAGGAAGGAGTATACTACTATGTACATGAAAAAGTTGCACAACTTCTGAATTTAACAAGAACAAAAGGCTTTTTTGATTAACAAATCCAATGCAATGATCAAAACTAACACATTTACCCTAATAACAAGTACTGTCTGTGCGTGTCTGTGCTTATGCCTCTAACTCACACACTTTCACACACGCAATCAGCAGTGACAACACATAGAAGTGACATCACATGGCTGACTTTCCGTTTTGTTGGGAAAAAGTGAACACTGATTTTATCGATCATTTTATTTTATGTTGACTGCTCCTCTTGCCTCTGCTGAAACAGTGTTTGTGCTGGTCATGTTTATACACCATACACAATAGGTAGGGGTTACAATATCAAAGACACCATAGTACAGTGTGTACTAGTACAGTACACCTGGGGTCCTGCCTGGTAGACCCCGGCCTGTATTGATCTTGTACTTAGAGCTTGTTCTTGTGCTGCCAGGATTAGTGCCTCTGTGCTGTGCTGAAAGACAGTACAGAGGCACTGGAAAGACAGCACAGATATATATATGTACAGACGTGGACAAAATTGTTGGTAACCCTCCATTAAAGAAAGAGAAACTCACAATGGTCACTGAAATCACGTGAAAGTGACAAAAGTAATAATAAATAAAAATTTACTGAAAATTAACTAATGAAAATCAGTCACTGCTTTTGAATTGTGGCTCAACAAAAACATTTAAAAAAAACAAACTAATGAAACTGGCCTGGACAAAAAAATGAAGGTACCCCTAACCTAATATTTTGTTGCACAACCTTTTGATGCAATCACTGCAATCAAACAATTTCTGCAGCTCTCAATGAGACTTCTGCACCTGTCAACAGGTATTTTGGCCCACTCCTCGTGAGCCAGCTGCTCCAGCTGTCTCATAGTTGAAGGGTGCCTTCTCCAGACTACATGTTTCAGCTCTTTCCACAGATGTTCAATAGGATTTAGATCAGGGCTCATAGAAGGCCACTTCAGGACAGTCCAATGCTTTGTTCTTAGCCATTCTTGGGTGTTTTTCAGCTGTGTGTTTTGCATCATTATCCTGTTGAAGGACCCATGACCTGCAACTGAGACCAAGCGTTCTGACAATGGGCAGCACATTTCACTCCAGAAAATGTTCCAGTTTTGTCTCATCTGTCCAAAGAACATTCTCCCAGAAGCTTTGTGGCTGGTCAATATGCATTTTGGCAACTTCCCTTCTCGGTTTTTTATGATTTGCTTTCAACAGTGGAGTCCTAATCAGTCGTCTTCCGTGAAGTTCACTGTGGCTCAAACAGAGACGGATGGTGCAATCTGACACTGATGTACCTTGACCTTCGAATTCACCTCTAATCTCTTTGGAAGTTGTTCTGGGCTCTTTGCTTACCATTCGCATTATCCATCTCTTCAATTTGTCATCAATTTTCCTCTTGTGGCCACGTCCAGGGAGGATGGATACAGTCCTGTGGACCTTAAACTTCTGAATAATATGAGCAACTGTAGTCAGAGGAACATCAGGCTGCTTGGAGATGGTCATAGCCTTTACCTTTAACATGTTTGTCTATAATTTTCTTTCCAATCTCCTGAGACAACCTTCTCCTTAGCTTTCTGTGGTCCATGATCAGTGTGGTACACACCATGATACCAAACAGCACAGTGACTACTTTTCACCCTCTAAATAGGCAGACTGACTGATTACAAGTTTGAAAACACCTGTGATGTTAATTAGAGGACACACTTCAGTTTAACATGTCCCTATGGTCAAATTATTTTCAATCCTTTCAAGGGGTACCATCATTTTTGTCCAGGCCAGTTTCATTAGTTTGTTTTTTAAAATGCTTCTGTTGAACCACAATTCAAAAGCAATGACTGATTTTCATTAGTTAATTTTCAGTAAATTTTTATTTATTATTACTTTTGTCAGTTTCACATTATTTCAGTAACCATTGTGAGTTTCTCTTTCTTTAATGGAAGGGTACCAACAGTTTTGTCCTGTACTTGTACTACAATTTCAACAGCAAGTTTTCTGAATTTTCTGCTCTTCACACATGACGTATATATGAGCCTTGAGATGCTTGGGCTATAAGTTCCACAAAGGCTATAAGGAGCAGTAGCCTCTATGGAGAAGGAGGTTGGAGACCAAGATCAAGGCAGCAAGGAGAGAAGTTGGCCAACTATCGGAATTGCAGAAAGGCGTGATGAACAAAGGGGTACCTAAGAAGTACAACTCACTGTCCATACC
>NW_018127963.1:219900-220656 GCF_001952655.1 Monopterus albus
CTGACTACGGAATGGAGCAACCATCAGCCACCTCCTCTACATGGATGACATCAAGCTGTATGCCAGGAGTGAACGAGACATTGACTCACTGATCCACACCATTAGGATCTACAGCCAGGACATCGGAATGTCATTCGGACTGGATAAGTGTGGTCGAACGGTAACAAGGAGAGGGAAGGTAGTCAGAAACGAGGGGATTGTACCACCAGAACGCAACATAACAGATGTTGAGGGCAGCTACAAGTACCTTGGGATCCTGCAGGCAAATGGGAACCATGAAGAGGCCGCAAGGAAAGCAGCAGCCACCAAGTACCTGCAGAGAGTAAGGCAAGTCCTGAGAAGTCAGCTGAATAGAAAGAACAAAGTCCGGGCAATTAACACCTATGCCCTGTCGGTCATCAGGTACCCTGTTGGCATAATAAGCTGGCCAAAGGAGGAGACAGAGGCCACTGACATCAAGACAAGGAAGCTCCTTACAATGCATGGCGGGTTTCACCCCAAATCCAGCATCCTGAGACTGTACACTAAGCGGAAGGAAGGAGGCCGAGGATTAGTGAACGTCAGAGCCACTATCCAGGATGAAACAACAAAGATCCATGAATACATCAGGAAGATGGCGCCAAGTGATGACATGCTTAGTGAATACCTCAGGCAGCAGAAACCAAAGGAACTAGGGAAGGAAGAGCAGGAACCCTCATAGAAGGACAAACCTCTGCACGGTATGTACCACCGTCAAATAGTAGAAGTGGCTGATAT
>NW_018127963.1:221373-239257 GCF_001952655.1 Monopterus albus
CTTTACAGGAGATCATACACCATTCACCCGCAACATTCACACACCAATGACGACAGGCTGCCACGCACCGGCGCTAGTCAAGCCAACGGTAGCAATTCGGGGTTCAGTGTCTTGCTCAGGGACACTTAGCCATGCGGGGGAGGCCGGGAGTAAAACCACCAACTTGCTGGTCAGGAGACGACTGCCCTACCTCGTGAGCCACAGCCTCCCCAAACAGGGAGGAGACAGGAAAATGGAGTGTTACTTTAAAGATTTAAAAAGAAAGTTCCTGGTCCTACCTGTTGCAGTCAGAGTGGCCAGCAGCAGCAGCAGCAACAGGGGAGTCTTCACCTAGGGACCTCTCATGTTAACAGGCAGAGAGGCAGACATGGTGCCATCGTGTGCCCGCTTTGTTCTGTACTGTCAAAGCATGACACTTCCTGAAATGACTTAACATGTTAAATAAAAAGGAAGGGGAAAAACAACCCTCGCACACCCTTGGACTCACTCAGATAACTCACTCGGATGTGATGCAATCAACTCCAGTTTCTGCATAGAAACATAACTGATTCAGCACAGTGAAGCCTGGCACCTGCTTTTTACACACCGCCAGTGATGCATCAAGAGTGGGTGAATAGCTGAGCTATTACAATTGTCAAGGTCTGGCTGTGGTGAAATTCCAACATGCTATGGTAAAAAAAAATCAGGATGAATATATTGGAAAACCAGGTCTCCATATGTGAATGCATGCACACAATGTACAGTGTACTTGATACAACAGTTACCTATAAAAAAGTGTAATCCCATTCTTCACAGCTTCCTCTCCAATGTGCTCTGAACCTTGAGCATGCCTGCATTTGCCTGCTGTTGTTGTTCTACTGCAGTAGTGGTCTGAAGGAGAGAGAAATGCTGGGCAACCAGTAAAATAATGTCTGGGAAATGAACAAATTCTGGAGGTATCCTTAATCTGCACAGTCAGCAGTAAAAATGCACAGGACCAGAAAAGTACTTGTGCTTAAGTGAGTTAGCAATATCAAATTTCAGCATTCTCATAAAGTGTATATTGGAAAGGGGCAAGAATAGACATATAGAGGACTACATGTGTCAAAGGCAGAGCGGCTTCAAACCACTAGATGGTCTCAGTGTCATGACCACATGGGATTGTGTATCACAAACACTGCATCTCAAGGACATTATGTACATGCAGTGTAGGTGTAACTACATTATGACCACTTCAGGTTCGTTGTCACTGAAGCAGTGTGAGCTGCTAATCTTTCTTTTAGTTTCTTAGATGAGAGGCTCAATGTCCCATTTTCTTTTTGTCCTTGCTGTTAAAAGCATACTTTACAACCATTTGTTTGCTTGTCACTGAAAGTCACTCACTTAAGTTGTGTATCAGCTCTAAAAAAGGGAAAGTGTGTGAATTCCTCAGCCAAGGACACTGTCACCATTCCAGGTGCTCACTGCAGCATTTGCAGAGCTCTGACATTGAATAACAGAGGATGCTACTCTGTATTTCAACTAAGTAGTCTACAATGTTGAGAACAGAGGTATACACCATACACATTACTCAGTACTTGTGACAGTGATGATAACTGTTTTGTGCTATATATACTTATACAAAGATGGGCTATGAACTGATAGTCTGCTACTCACTGACCAGCTACCTCTAAAAAACTGAAATGAGTCAACCACCAAGAAAAACCAGGGTCAAGTATCCCAGCTTTAACTGAATACACTTCTATACCACTCAATTAATGCCTTTTAATATCAGCAACTGTGCATGATGTACTGCCAGAGTTGAA
This sequence comes from Monopterus albus, assembly GCF_001952655.1. NCBI lineage: Eukaryota > Metazoa > Chordata > Actinopteri > Synbranchiformes > Synbranchidae > Monopterus > Monopterus albus. The sequence goes on from NW_018127963.1 coordinate 223,158, forward strand.
CTATTCCTGTATGTTTTGCCTTACATCGCCTTCAATTGCTTTTATATTGCACTTGTTTCTACAGCTTCATGGGCAGCAGGCTACATCACATTAATTTAAATCATAGCTCATTAGAGGTACAGCAGCTGGGGATGAGTGAGATATGCAAGCTAGCTAGTGGCTACTAGACTGGGCCCAATACAAGCTAAATATAATGTACATAGACTAAAGGTCTTTGTGTAATCTCCACAGTGCTGCACAACTGTGGTTAGTCTATATGGTGAGTGCCAGCTGAATCACACTGACATCAATGAGAGACGGTGGTGAGAGGATAGACTGGCGCATTTAGCATTAGTGAGCAGAGCTTCTTCTTGATCGGACTACTGTTTGGACTTGTGCAACCTGCCACTATGTCCAGCAAGAGGACCAATAGGCAGTATGGTTTCCCGCCAACTGGTGAAAAATGAGGGTAGTCATTATGTTGGTCCAAACCCATTACTGTACAAGACTATCAATACAATATGACAGTGGCAACTTGAAAACGCAGCATGTGATTGTATAATTGTATCCTCCAATAGCTAAAGCATTTTAGGAGACAGTGTAAAGCATACTAAAACATTGTGGAGGATTGTAAACTCCTTCAGTCTAACACAATAACCTTCAGTTGACAGAGCATCTGCTTATTCAGCTAAGCTAAATTTAGCTTCAGTTGCCGTTCTTGCTCACTAAAGTAAGCCTGACTACTTCTACCAGGCTGTAGTCCTTTCCTCTGCCCCACAGAACAGATTTCAGCGAAGGGTTAAAAGAGTAGTGAAAATCATCAGTGATGCCGGGCCACCAGGAAAATCTGCATTAGATGACAGCTGTTTAGACTGCACTGCAGTCTGCCAGAGCAGGAGATGAGGCTGGTGGATTGGATGTGTGCTGCTGGCAGTAGTCAGGCTGAATGAGGGTCTGTAGTCAACAACATTCGGAAAAAGCCTGGCAGGCATGCTCCACTGGGACAGCTAGAGTCGCTGTTAGCCTCACTAATCGCTAGTCTCTTCTATTGATGGGCTATAGTGTTAGATAATACCATTGTGTCCTGCTGTGACTGAAAGATTTACACAAAACACAACAATCATGGTGGTTATCAAAGGCTCTGAGGCAATGAGGGTAAGGAATCAGGATCAGACAAAGGCTTTTGCAGTATTAACCCCCCTACCCCCAGTTGCATTTTCAGCTAGTTAGCCATAACAACAAAAAATATGGAATTTAAAATATATAAACCAAATCTGTAAGACATACAAATGTGCTAAAATTCCTACTACCAATAGAGGTTTAATAAAAGACTGAATGGCACTATGACAATGCCTCATTTTTAAGTCCACATCTCTTGTGAGACAGATTTCTAAAGTATATGCTGAGACTGACTGCTGAGGGAAAACTCCACAGTGCCTGTGCTGAGAGTGAGCCGACTGTAACAACCCAGCCTGAAGTGATAAAGTCAGCATAGTCACAGAAGTAGTTCACTGCCTTGTCTTTCATAATCTGGGAGGAGACTAAATTGCAGCCTAACCTCCCATTGCTCACATTATCACAAGGTTAGATCATTTAGGAATTATGTGCACATTTTCTGAATCACATATACAGTGGACACATTTATGTGACAAATATCACTTCAGATACTGTGAGATATGCAAGAGCAAAGACAGCCAGCAAATTAGATGGCGTCAATCCACCGCACATACAGAAATGCTAAAATCCAAAAAACTGTCAAATATAAAATGCGTAGGAATATTAATCATGTAGTACCATATTGCCATCACATCTGAGAGTAAAACTTTTTCTTCACTTTCTCTATCCTGTTTCTACAACCCCACTTGTTTCTCAGCTCATCTCCATAAATACATCCAGTACACAGACACATCAACCCGGGCACACACAGGCACCAGTGTCCCCAGGCTCCACTGTCCAACACAGGCCTCTTTCATACCATGGTCAGGCAAACAGCTCGAACACCGCAGGTGCTCTCCATGGGCTGGGTCAGAGGGTCCATTTGGAAATACCTTTTTTTTGTTGGTTTTTACCCTGCTGATTCATAAACATTTTCAAAATTTGGGACCTCATTCATAACCATTGTGTACGCACAAAATGGGGCTTTAAAACATGTACATCACTTCTCACAGAAAAACCTGGATTTATAAAAACTAACTTGATGTGAGAATGTATGTACCTGTACAGAAACTCTGACCCACGCATACGCACATTATGGCTATGAGGGAAAATGGCGACATAGATGGTGAAACTGTGAACTGAAGCCAGTCTTTAAATTTATCCTTCTTGTGGGTTTAATTTCACTTCATATCAAACCAACAATCATATGTCCACAACGTAATGCACATTCAGGCATCTGCATTATATTGCGTTTGTGCTTATCGAGCACTAATTATTCCATAAACACTTCTCAGTTTTAAAAAGATACAGGTCAATCCAAATTATAATCATTTTACAATTCATTATTAAACTGTAATTAATTAAATGAGCATCTGCCACTGGCTCATGACTACATTCCCTGACCCTCTGAGCTCACAGGAAAGGGTCGGGCCGTGTGACCCTCACACTTGGTCCTGTTGGTTTTGATCTGGAGTGCACCACAGTGCAGCTCATGGCAGAATGTGCCATTTGACAGGTTCAAACAAGTATGGCTCACCTTCCCCTGATATTACTGTACCTCTGAATGTCCTGATTTCTTTTTATCTTAAGCACAGTAGGCTAAACAGTGAAATAGTAATTAAATTGCATCACATTTCTTTATATAATTGGAGAACAAAGTGCTTTTAGATTTCTAATATAAATTTTAATCTGAAGTTCAGGTCCATAAATCAGTCACTGCCCTTCCTCCTCGTTTTACATATTATATATACCACCAGTTTACATTACTCACCTGCTTCTGCTTTTGTTTTTTCTATATTCACAGTGTGATTTTATCAGCTATGTACTTGTCTATTGCCTTTACACGCTTAACAATATAGACAATAAAATATGGAGAGAAGCAGAGCTTTTGTGTTCCCGTCTCTCTGCCGGCTGGTCAATATTGTGCAGCAAAGAGTTTAAGACATTCACTCGCATGTCTGAATACTTTGCTTAATTTTGAGATTGTTCTGTTTGTTGTATTAATAGCAGTTTTATTTGTTACACTGCCTTCATTCTCCATGGGAACATGTATATTAATATTCATGAGTGTTTTGCATTGGCCATGGTTAATTGTGGGCGAATTTTAGGTGGAATCATGCGCCTCACCAAAGTGTGCACATTTTCAAGCTGATTGTAATTTAAAAAGGAATCTGCGTGGAAGCGCACAGAAATATTTCAGAAATATCATTTTTTGGTGTACATCATTTCTGTATTGTGCACATTTAAACTTTTGATATGGATCTTACACACAGGTTTATAAATGAAGTCCCTGGACAGAGTGAAGTACTGTGAGACGGCACTTCTGTCAAAGCCATCTTGGGCTTGAAGGCGTGTAAGATCCAGCTACATAAAAAAAGAGAAAACAGAAATTTTAAAAATTCAACATAATGATGTTGCTCAGCAGGGCAGGTGCAGTGTCTTAAGTCTGACTCCTGTGTACAGTATATTCATTCATGTTTAATTAAAACATTGACTGTTTAAAAACTAGCCTGCATTATTAGTGTAGGATACATGGCAAACTACTGGCAAAGCATACACATTGAGAGCCGATGTACCAGAGTCAAATTCCTTGTTTGTTTGACACTCCTGGCCAATAAAGCAGATTCTGATTCTGATTCTGAAAGCCACTTGCTATGAAGATAAACAGGCCATTAAAGCTGTGACAGGGTAAGAGAAGACTGAGACTCATGTCAAGTTTTCACAGGAAAATCAGGCAAAACACTCGTACTCAGGGGATATGAGTTGGTCTAGAGAGGCACAGATTTAGCGGCAAGACTTCACTTGAGTCAGGAAACACTCAGGTCTCACTCACCCTACCACCTAACACCTCAGACACACAAAAACATGCACACATTAACACAGAAATTAACTGAAAACAGCATCATGATCACATAAGTCCCCCACACTCTCCAGAAAAGCAAAAAAATAAATAAAAAAAATAAAGATTTTTCAAAAAGATCTGTGTGTATCTGTGAAAGATTCTAAGCAGTTACAAAGTTCCAGGTGCTCACTTTTTTCAAGATATCAACAATGTGCAGAGAGAATACACAAACACTCACCAAACAACAACATCATTCTCTTTTTTCTCTGCCGTTCTTCTATTGCCCATCTATCGCATATCCAGAAACATCTTTCCTTCTTTGCTCCTATTTTCACTCCATGGGGAACAGTGCAACCTTTAAAGGCTTGTCTCCTTACTGAGACAAGACAACAACATCCAGATCTCTGGTTTAGGTTTACTCAGCAGAGTCCCCTGAGATCCTCTCAGCTAAAAACAGATGGTCAAGGACTGTGTACTTGGCATGTCTGCCTTGGTAGCCCACTGGGTTAACTCCTATCAGTGTATGAACAGCATTTACTGTGCATGTTTTCAGACGGAAGCAAAGACACAGTGCTAGCTGACATCCCATCAGATGCTAAGAATAGCAGGATCTGGCCTGGGGGTTGACCCCAAGAGGGGAGTTAGCATCTGAGAGTGTCAGATGCTGACAGCTAGCCTGCTGCCCTGAGCAGAGAAGTAACAGCACTGTGGCTGGGACTTTGCGACCTTGGTTACTTCAGAGGGAGCCCCCAGACATGTCAGTGGCAGTCCTCTGTTCCTGTGAAACAAGAGCTGACACTGCTACTGTGGATCTGTGGCAGGCTCAAACCGCTTTGGCCCGGCTTTATAAAAGGAAAGACGGCATCTTGATATCCAAATTAGCAATACACACACTAAGAAGACAAAACGAATACACACACACCCAAAGATTTTCACACCTACACAACTTTACGAATGCACACTCTATTTTTTCTCATATTCAGCATTCAAGGTTATTTCACTGTTCTCATCGGCAACTTTCTTTGAGTTGAGTATGGTTTAGAACTCAGTGGTGGTGTCTTGAAAAACCAGGACAGATTGCGGCAGATCACTCCATTAATACCACAAAAACATGGTAAAGTTCATCTGTTCTTGGTATACATTACTGTAAATAATCTCACCTGCTAGGCAGTAATATTTGCATGTTTTAGGGGAACAAAGATTTGGTGACTCCATAATAGACTAAATGACTAATTAAGATGGGAATTTTTTCCTTTGCACGTTGATGCAGAAATCCTCATCTCACTTTACGCTTCAAAGATGAATATGGTTTTTGTACCAAACATTAGGCAGAATGCAACTAGGATTCCTATTTGTACACTGGGCTATTAAATATTTCACAGTGGGCACAACCACTCCACAGTTTATTTTAATCAACTGTATTTTCTCCAAACTGGTTGCACTTGGTGCTGACAAAAACCAGCAGAAACAGTTAAAGGTTATGTGGATATAACACCTCACACAAATGACATTTAAGTCCACAAAGACCAACTAATAATGGCATAGTATTAAATAAGTGAATACTGTATATGCCTCACAAACTTTAAATCTTGATTCTTTTGTTGCTAAAAGTGGCAACAACTGTACACATACCTTCGATGACTTAATGACAAGTTTAACAAATCTGATTTACTAAACCAAGCGATTCTTTGCTTTAGGTAGGAGAAGAATTTGTTTTTACACCGCGAGGGATGGCGAGTGTCTTGATTTGGTCAATATTAATATTACTTTACTGCTGGTATTCTCCAACAGGGATGCTCTGTACCTCTGCCTCTGTGTAAACATCAAACTCAGATCAACGTGAAAGCCACTAAAACACTAAAATATCTAGGCAAACCTGAAAGATGCAACCCAAGGCTCTCACCTGTGCAACAAAGCATGTTTACAACATCGGAACACCATGTCCCTTTTATTCGTAGGATAATGATTAACTTGTTTCGATAAAGCTAGCTGCATCATTTAGCACATTAGACCTATTAAAAGTCAGTTCAAGTCTCACTCTGCAACAAGACTCAAACCTGTGTGTCTAGCATGAAGGTATCTGTGTCTCTCAATCATTTTCCATTGCATCTTCAGGTTGTGTTTTATACATCACTGTCAACATCACATTGCCATCTAATAATAAACAAGCACTGACTATATTTGAACTGCAAATTGGAAATGTAAAGTCTCCTTGCTGTTTCCTGGAAAGCTTCTTCGCATCTGAATGTCCCATTTCCAAACTCAAACAAATAACCATCCAGTGTTTGCCTGTGTGCCGAAGTGAATCTTTGAAATTATTTACTGACTCACCCTGTCATTAATGTGAATACACTTCAAACTTCCAAGCAATAACTCAGCTCTCTCTTGAGAAGAGGCACAAAATCATAAAAAAGCACATAACCTTGTTAAAAATAATGAGCAGAAATGCCACACAGCCTAATAAAATCTGTAGGAGCACTACGAGCACTGGGCTTCATTTGAAATGACTATTTGCAGAGAACAGTGACACTTAAAAGCCCATAATAGCACTAAATCTTGGGTGTGCCATTTGAGCTACAACCTTCTCCGACTGCAATGTCTGATTTTAACCTGCAGCCCTCTGTCAGGACTGCACTGAGTCAGTATAAAACTGCCACGTTTAGGTAAGCTGCCCAAGCGAGAAATTTGTTAATTAACAGTAAGCCCGACTCAACACTTTCTGTGGTGAATGGAACTCATATCTAAATTGTTACTTACAAACCTGTCACAGAATGATTATGAGCTATTTTTCTACCCTTCTGACTGAGTGAACATTGCAGCTGTACAGTTTAAGCCCTCAAAACACTTGCTACACTGTTGGTAACATTATATAACATACTAACCGCAAGAATGCATTTGAATCCAAGATGTGAGAGGAAGTGAATGGCTACTGAAAGTAAATGATGAAAAGGCAGCTTTTATATTAGAGCCAGTGTTACCATCGACCAACTTTCCATGGAATCACATCATGGAACTCCCTCAGCATCATCGCCAACTCATCATCATCCTGCCTTGAAGAGGATAGATACAAAAACAGAATGCTAAAGAAAGCCAAAAATTACTATGTGCTAGAAATTTAAACAAATGCACTGTGTAAAACAGTAGGTGACAACATAATTCGACATCACTACTGGGTAAGGGATGTGTCGTGTTGTTCTTTGTTCAGCTGTGAGACCAAAATACTCAGAATTGGTCTTTTGCCAAGCTAGCAGATGGAACAAAAGCAGCAGGCAGCTAAAGCAGCTCACCTACCATAACTCCATCCCATGATCTGCTAGCTCTAAGTCGGAGGATGCTGTTATAGGGCAAAATTTGGTTCCTTAATTACACTGTCTCACTATATTCTGTGTAATTCTCTGGAAAGCAGCACTTGAGTTGAGGCAACAAAAAATAATGAATCAATGAGTATATGTTTTTATTAGCTTTTATAATAACTGATATACTGTATATAAAAGTAATGTATGTAATAATAATGATACAGAGGCTTGACATTGTGTTTTCCTCCAAGGATTTTACTTTCAACACTTTACACATCATCTCTAGCATCAGGTTTATGGTCCCAGCTTATGAACAGGGGCTGATGTGGTTAGACAGCCCCAGTGGTGAGCTGCATGTCTACACAGAGTAGTGAGAATCAACGACAGCTGACAGGCTGCGGTCACGACTGACAGAGGGTTGGAGTCATGAGGTCTGAGGGACACACAGGGTCAACATGTGGGAAAATAACAGGAACATACACCATTCTTCACCATCAAGAATATATCTAAGCATTAAGCTTCCCTCATAGCCATTTTGTGTGGTTATTATATACAACTTGGACAGAGGTTTGTGATATGATACATTTATAACTAATATGAAACCAATATGGAAGGCTCTACTGGCAGTGGCAAGCAAGAAAATGTTTACAGTTATTTTGTTAATTTTTTTTCATAGAATGGATCCATGTGTTGTCTTGTCTGTGTGGTGGGTCACTTAGTCTGGGTGTCAATAGCAAGTTAGTTTTCTGTGATAGTCTTGAAGTAGCCTCATGATATTTGTACACTGACAACAATAATAAAACTACAAAAGAAGTTCAATACTTCATTTTCAATTATTGGAAGATTACTAAATATTGAACAAAATACTATTAGCAGTGGAAGTATGAGTGGCATTAAACCTAAAACACAAGCCACTGATTTGAAAAATCACCAGTGAAAGTGACCCTTTGTTTCAGAAGAAAGACTCTGCTGTCTGTGTGGCATCTGGTGGTGATAATGGATTATAATGCTTTGATAAACTACATGATTATTAAGGCACGCTAATGGAGAGAAAATTGCCTGGAGCAGCGAAGATGCCACTTGGAGACAATAAATCCTTTTGTTTTTTGTTGTTTGTAGGCTACATTGTTTTTAATCTTACAAACTCCAGTAGCTGGATTGCACACAATGATGGTAATTCTCCTAATTGTGGGTGAAAAGAGAAGGAGAGAAGTATGGGTCTTCTTTACCCTGAATGATCCCAGCAAGGGGTGTCATTCAGGATAAAGATTAGAGAGCTAAAACAATTAGTCGATTAATAGATCTTTTGATCAATGCACATTTATTCTGTTAATTTTTAATTAGGGAAAACAGTGTCAAGCACAAATGCCATTATTCCTTAAGTCCCAGTTCATATTAATTAATTAATCTAAAATATTCTGCCCCATTAATCGTTTACCACAATTAACTGCCATTGAATTCTAAACAAAATAATGCTAATGCTAACATAGTATATTGTCATAACACTGTAAGTTAGCTAGCTAGTAGTTTGTGTAGGAAAGCATCTCGGCCACAATAGCAGCGGTGTGACGACAAGTGGAGCAGGAGAGTGGAGACGAGACTATGGCTGGTATCCTATTGTGAACACGTTTATACCAAGTCAATAATAACGTTAAGTACAAAGTAAAATGTATGTATCACTGAAGTTTCCTAGCCACAAGGCCAAGGACAAGAATAATTTTAAGCAGTGAAATGAAACCTTGAAAAATGACGCCCAGATGTCTTATTCATAAGTTAATAACTGTACGTTGTTTCTACCATTACTGCGTATTTGATGACAGCCGTTAAATAACATCTTAAATAGTTAGCAAGAAACAATGTAAGCTAGCTAGTGTCTCTGTAAATCACAGCAGAGGCTCAAACATCTGCCAGGCTAAAGAAGATACCATTAAATCCTGCTGTCATAACGTTACAGAGGAAAAATATTTTGGCGTTTACAACAAAGACAAGCCGACTCACCATAGTAAGAGGAGGAGCTGTCCGTCTTTCTAGCCATGGCACTTGGTAGGACAGATGCAGCACCGTCGTCTTGGTTGTGGAGACCGCATATGAGAGTCGAGGTGAACCGCAGTTGTTTTATTGGCGTTCAGCCGTCCCGTCGACAAATAAACACAGGAACCTGGAGAGGTCTTGGGTTCTTGGTCTGAGGATGCTTCGGCCACGCAGCTGAGCGTCAGTCGTGTTTACAGCGCGACGTCATTAATTATTCCAAAACTGGCTTAAAGGAGACGCTCGGCTCCGTGGCTGCTGCTGCTGAGTGTCCCGTTTCCCTTTGTTAGGAAGTGATGCACAGCGCATAGCCATATCTTTTTGTGCAGTCTGTTAGCTGACGGGAGCGTATATAAGCGGCGAAAACGGAGAGATCAATACTCTGTCTACGTCTACGACGAGAGTGATGATTTTCAATTAGCCTTTAGGTTGATTGAAAATAGAGCCAATATTGCACCTAGTGTTTTCAGGTGACAGTGACCTCTCTGGTGGAGAAAGACCGACCTCACGTGGATTTTCTTTGACATTGCAGACATTTCATTTTTTTCTGCTGTCAACTTGCAAACAGTGTGTGTGCTGCTGCTGCTGCTGCTGGGAAGGGGATATCTACTGTAGCTACATGGAAAGGGTATGTATGAAGTCTTTCAAAGCATAAAGTTAAAGTGTAAGGGATTGCACCATGAGACATTAATGATGAACTCGGAGGCATTCCTTTTTATTTTTTAACTTCTGTTTTACTTTTTAACTTTTCTGTCGTCTTCTGTCAGGTTGTCTGAAGTCATCACGTTTGTGAAGTCTGAGTGAAGCCCAGATCATATGATTTGATTTTATTCATGAGGCAAAACTACCTCATGAGTGGCTGATGTAAATATCCCTTCACTTATTCTGGCTGATCAGAACTCTTCTCATTTTGAGGTTGGTGGAGCTATGTGTGAATCACATAAGATCACCAAATTTCAAGACCTAATAATAATGATAATGGTGTAATTTCTCCCACTCAAAAACATGTACCAAAACTAAAAGCAGGCTTAGAGAGATGCCAGTCAAGCCGTCTTTACATCCCACACAGTTCTGAGAAGGAATCTAATTAGATAAATTAAATGAAAACACAAGTGTGCATGGTCTGTAGCTATAAAGGACCTTTAAGATCAAGTAAAGAAAATATTTAACTCAGAGATTATGCTTTTTCTTTTGAATGACAATCAACATTTTATTCATTTAATAGAAGACTTGACTACAAATGACACAGACGATTCTTATTAAACACTGGCATCTCAAAGTGATGTCTCTCTTAGTGCTCCATAGGTGAAATTAATGTCAGCTCAGGTTGCCAAAGGCGAGTCATTAAAGGGGATTGTCCTCCACGGGACAAATCATATTTTGATGTGTTGGGATCATTGCCAGTAGCACACTGAATCTGAATGGAGGATCTGAATCACATTATTGCCAAGTGCAATACATTCACTGTGGAACAATTTTTCTAAGCAGCACTGGTCTAGGACAGTAGTTGTAGCTTTATGGTCTAAAACTGCTTAAAAGAAAGAACACAGAGACTCTAACTGCCTGCCTGGGACCCACTGGTGTGTTTAATACAAAAGTAGTGAAACAATATTACACAATAAAAGAGAAAGGGTCACCGCAACAAAACTTGTGATTACCACAGCATTGTCTCTCAGTCCTGTGCTTTTCAGTGGATTTGTAATGCATCTTTTTGGCTTGTGTTTATCAGCGTCTGATGCAGGTCAGTATGATGCTATGAATATATTGATACCACACTAATATGGACCACAAAATGTTATAGCCCATTTGAAAGCATACCATCCCTTGTTAGAGCTCAATGGTATTCATGTCTAATGTTTTCATATAAGATATTTTTTGTGCAGTCCTACCATAATTGTTACATTAAGGGAGAAAAGAGATTGCTTTTCTTTTTTCAACTCAATTTTAATGAGTGGGGCTGAACTCTACAGCATTACGTTAGAACATGTTACAAGGTCAAGCAAGCCATTGGTTCATTGCCAGCACTGGGAAGGTTCTCTAATCCTGCAAGGACCAGACAATGACAATGACACATTTCACTGATGAATTGTGTTCCCCTCTAAAAATGACTGTATTTTCCAGTGTTGCCAGCCCATCTGGTTGTCATTCTGGGAAAATGATGGATGCCAACAGTTTGCTAATTACATAATCGAGAGGGTACACAACAGATGTGGGCACATTTTGTGCTGTTTTGGTTTGCAGCTCTTTTCCATTTTATGAAACAAAAGGTAATTTCCTTCTCTGTGGCAGTTGTCCTTCTGCAGCTTGGATTGTGAATGAGTCTGCTTTTTATAATCAGTCAGAAGGAGATGCTCTCAACACAATCACCTTTTGTGTTACAAGTGGTTACAATTGCTGCAGTTACAATCAACCCTGCCGACTGCTTAAAACTGAAATTCACCATGTCCCAACAAAAAAAGTGATTCTGTAATACTGTACTCCATTGGCATCACTACATAAATGAACAATAGAGATACAGAGTGCAATAGTTGACTGAAGGTTTTTTTTCCCAATCAACTGGATATACACAGCAACTCTGAGAAACATATATTGCACACTGGGTAACAGGAAATGGCATCTGTGACTGGTGGGGATGCCAGCTGAGTCAGGGATCTGTCTGTAAGCAGAGGCAATTTGAAATCTGAAAATTCAGGGTATATGGCTTGTAGCTGCCTTCAGCTGGGGTCAGGGTCATAATTGCACTGTATTTGCCTGGACGATAGAATAGAAAACATGTCCATCACCTCACCACCACCTGCACCTTTGTTTTCTGAAGGTTTCTTTACAAATTTATATTGCTATTTGATTTAATTTGGCAAACTGTTTATCAGGCTAATAGTGCACATTTAATAAAAATGTGTCTAATTAATATAGTCCATATGACTATATAACACTACTATATTACTTTTGATAAGAAGGATAATCACCTTTATTGGCCAAGTATGTTACACACAAGGAATTTGTTTCCGATACAGAACCAATGACAGCCATTTAGAAGTGTCATACAATGGTCTGATGTTTTTGAGGCATTTTCAGCCTGCCAATAAGTTAATTCAGGTGAAAACAATGTTTTGTATCTTTCATCAATCTTCAAAATTATATATATAATATATGGATATATACAATTGATTTGTATATATAATAAAAATATATACAAATCAATTCTTTATTACTAAATCTTTCTTATTAGCCAGATTTCCTCTGTGGTATCTGAAAACATGGTATAAAATAAACTGTTCAACTGTAACATGACTTTTAGTCTTTGCTGAATTTCTTGAGTGACACCCAGAGGCATCTACTCTTCAATGGGACCGTAACATAAATAAAAACAAACTGCTTTTGGTGCAGCAAACAGGTGCGACGAGAGCAAATTATTTCACACTTGTGTTTGGCTCAACTCAGGCAGACAACCGTCTGGCACTTCAATGGATAGGAGGTTGGAGTTAATTAAAAAAAGGTTTTGTTCCACAGGCATTTGCTTTGCTCTTGTCAGTGTGTGCACCCTGGAGCTGTGTTTTGAGATGCATTTGAGAGTAATGAAAACACACAGGCTGCCAGCATCTAATCCTCTGAATTCACAATGCCAAAGTGCATTATGAGGCACTGCTCTGCGGTAATACAGATAATTTGGTGATTAAGATTGTTCTGCAAATGATATGGCCATATGGTATAAAACAAAATAGTGATGAAGCAGAAAAATGGGAACGGCCATTTAAAACTGATATGAAAAGAATGAAAATTACATACTGCATATCTTCTGGACATTATCTATATTCCTAGAATGCTGCCACATCATAGTTGTGTAAGGATGTATGACTCTGATCTACACAGACTGCAATGGCTCATCCAATTCTCACATATTCTACAGTAGCATAGTTCAGCTGGTGCAAGCTGGTGTTTTCTATAACAAGAGCTTAAATAAGGCATAGTGTTGTCTCCATTTTAGCAACCTTACACAGGTGTCTATTTATATGCAGGACTGAATTTTAAATTGTATTGATCTCTGTCAAACCAACAAACGATGTGGCTCTAAAACAGGCTCTATTTCAGAGCAGCTGTTAAATAACTGTCACAATCCGCTAAATGTAAGACTAGAGATGATCTAGCCACTGTGCATAAGAGTCCCAAATGTTTGAACAAATACATTGTTCTTGCTGCAGGATTGTTTTTACCATAAAAACCATATGAAAATTCAGTTTTTTTTGTCCATGTCTTAAAATCGTATTTTATGTTTATACTGTATGTGTTGGTTTTCCCACTCAAATTAATAATTAAAAACTATCCACCCATTTTACCTTGTGTTTGCATTTTATTGTATCATATGGCCTTTTGTTTTAGGTTGTGTCATCATGCCACTTCATATTCTGTATGAATCACTGTATCTTTGAAACTTTGTGTAGCCTTCAGACACAAAGCTAATTAGACGAGGCAAACACAGAAACTGTTTATAGTGGCCAAAAACAAAAGGGAAGTTCCTACTGTAGCTTTTAAGTAGGATATCAAGCTTTTTCTTAAAGCATCTGCTCTGACTGCAATATTCTGTTGTTTTTAAGATAAATTAGTCATCACTTCTCACAAAGCCAACAGATACATCTCTGTTTGTGAAGTGAGACTTCCTGAGGAATGACTACAGAACATGAAAGGCAAAACAATGAACACAATAACACCAGCTCAGGGGGCATCTGTAAAAAGATCCATTCCCTATTTCCCAGCTCCTCCTGACTAAATTACAGCTTCCAGCAAATCTGTCTCCCATGAGGAGCTTTAGCTGCTCAGGTTGCCATGACAAATGAGAAAAATAGTTTCCTATCTATAAATGGTACTTTCAAACATTTGCTTGAAAACAATTATGATGCAGTGTACCTCAAACATGTACCAGTATATTCAACAGTAATCGTATGATATGTTTTAGCAGGATGTAATAAAAGTACCAAACAGAAAAGATAAGGCAGCTACATAAAATGTTTTCATAATATCATGAGCAAATTTTAAGAAACACTGTTACTGTTAGAAAACATAAAGAACAATTGGACTTTAACATTGGTTTATATTGTGTAGGGCAAAACTTCATTTAATCTACAAAAGGTTGGGTCTCACTCAAAACAGTTACCCCTTTGTTAAAGGAAAGAAATGGATAATATGTGTCCTCTGGCATTCTGTTTCTGTACTTAACTTCTTTATCATTAAATGTCCTCTGCAGGGTGTGCGCCAGTTAGCTTACTGAGGTATCGCACTGCTCAGCCTCCCCAGGATGCCAGGGTGCTGCAAAGAAGGCCTCTGACCAACCCTTAAACCTCAGATTCAGGAGGAACAATGCCAATCCCATACTAGAATCAGTGCCTCCAAGTCTGAAAACTGAATAGAGCCACTCAGATTAGGAGTGAGTGCCTGCCCCAAATGAAGTATCTCAGGGTCTTGCTCATGAGTTAGGCTAGAAAGGAGTGTGAGGCTGACAGACAGATTGGTGCAGCATCAGCAGTAATGCAGGCATTGTACCAGACTGCTGTGGTGAAGAAGGAGCTGAGTCTGAAGTCAAAGCTTTCATCTATTTTCCAGTCCTCACCTATTATATATATATTATATATGTTTCCTCTATATGTCTGGTTTCAACCTTCGAGATAAGGTGTTGAATTCAGACATTCTTAAGCTCAAAGAAGAATTGCTGTTCCTACACATTGAAATAAGACAGTTAAGGTGGTTCATACCATTGAAGGTTTTCTGGGCATATCCACTTGCTAGGAGGCCCCAGCTTAGACCCAGAACATGCCGAAGGGATCTCATCTTACCTGGGAACGCCTCTGGGTCCCCCAGAAGGAGCTGGAGAATGTTGCTGGGGAGAGGGACATTGGGACTGCCTTACTCAACCTGCTGCCTCCTCAACCCAACCCTGGATAAGCAAATGATAATGGATGGTTGGATGGATGGATGGATATCCTCTGCAGCCATTGTAGGCCTAAAGAAAATAAATTAATTATTTAAAGAAATAGGGAAGTGAAACCTGTGATAAAATTGCGATGTAAAGATCAATTTCTTAATACAAACGTTGGGAAAAATGTTGAAATAAATGAAAAATAAAGTGTACATTTTGTCCTCCACTTAAAAACTTCTGCTTATTTTGCCACTAAACTTTGTTCACCTACACAATAACGTGATGGTTTGCTGATAATACTGGATGAACTTGCATTAACCTACTGTCAGTTCTTCTTGAGGCATTAGGACAACAAACCAGTGAGCAAATTTTGTGAACACTCATGTTTGAAAGGTTGTGATTATTTGGATAGACTGCAAGATTGTAAATTTAGACAATGAGAACACTGATGACACATTATGACACATTGGAGAATAATGCATTCCATTAGGAAAACAACCCAAACCATTTAGATTTCTGCCCAATGAAGACAACTGCGATCTGTTCGAAAGCAATGAAAACTGGATATACTGTTGTGAGATGATGACGACCTATTTCACAAAGTGTACCAAGAATAATGTGGCTTGATAATTAGGCCAAGAAAATCCGCAGGCTATATTAATAATGGTTTTAACGGTTTTGGTTACAGATACATTCAAATGTGTAATACAGTAATATAATATAAACATCCGAGAAGCGCAGGGTTATTATTAAGTGTTGTACAATTTTACAGTTCGACTGTGTGTAATTTCCATCTCTTGAACCCCCCCTGTGAACCCAGACTCTGAGCTAAGCTGGTAAGATGAGTTGTTTAGGACCATGAGACGCGCAGTGCTGACCGGGTGTCCCTGTA
>NW_018127963.1:239309-246806 GCF_001952655.1 Monopterus albus
CCCAGCGATGCTGCCGCTCAAGTGTTGCATGCTGAAGAGTGCCGACACTCCGTGAGAGAGCCTTGGCCCCGATACGGTGAAGGTTTGATCTGCGCTTGAAAACGAGGGGAAATGGAGATGAAGATAAGAGTGGTAATTATGAATGAGACCTGCAGGAAATATTAATGTAATATTCCTTTGTTGTGAGCTTTAGTGCTTATGCTGCTCAGAAGTGAGTTGCAGGCTGAGCTCTGTCATTATGTAGTCTGCTGTGACCTAATTGCACTTTGTGGTGTTTTTTACAGTCGTCTAAATTCTAATATTCCTATAAAACAGTCCTAGAAGACAGCACCTTCTGAAGTTTTTTTCTCAGGGAGAAGCAAATATGAAACATGTTTGAAATGAACAGTTTAGTGCTATTTTTGCACTGCTCTATTGAAAGAGCATATCTGAGTGTAACAGCTCACATTTCATTTCCAGCCTTGCATGAGGGAAGCCTAGCAGTTATTACACTATTGCTTCTGCTTTGAATGCTGGCATTTCCTGTAATTAGCAGTGATCCCCCCCCACCCCACCCCACCCCCACCAAAAATGCACTTTTGAACATAAACTGTGTGAATTGTTTAAATCAAGTGCTGCAGCTTGATGATGTTTTATTGTTTTTTTTTTCTTAATTGCTTGTTTCATTTGTCTCTCTAGTGCCAAGGGGTTACTGGCATCATCATCATCACCATGGCTACCAGCTTTATGTTGGTGTACAACAACAGCTCTGGTGACAGATCATCTTCCTCCTCATCATCAGCTTTGCACCATTTACATGTTCCTGTTTCATCCATAAAAAAGCCAGAGAGACCACAAAGACCATCAACAACACTTGAGGGGTACACAGGTGTCATGGATCATAAGGTAAATGTGCACTGTCTCTATACTGCTACACACAGTTTATGTCATTTCAACCTTAAATGTTTTGTATATTATTTCAGCATACATTTCCAAACCATCATATGAATGTCTAAGTTGGAAAAAGCTATATGAGATGACAAGGAAATAGAAGGTCTGTCATAATCATTTATTTGTAAGGTAAAAACTACAAGCTTTTAACTTAGAGAGAAATAAAAGATGTTGGAAAGTGACACAGATTAGCTCAAAGGAAAAACACCCACCTAGTACCAGGAAAATATAATGTTAAACCTCATATGTTCCAACAAAAACACGTGGCAGTGATTGGGGGAGGGGGCAGGTTCTTCAGGTAGAAGGGAGTGAGATTTTGGACAGATATGAACCCAAGAAAGCTCTAAGCTCTGTAAACTCTGCAGTGAGCAGTTTGAATTCATTCAATACTTTTGAAAACATTTGTAATTGGCTTGGCACATGTGTGCCACCACCTGGAGCTCTTAATAAGAATACTGATACAGTAGAAGTAGCACTTTTATATATGCACATGTAATACCAACATGCAATACCAAATGCACCTACTTTGTATTCTGCTGTCGTCCAGGTAAAGCAGAGAGACTAGCGTGTAAACGTAGAGCTCAAGTATGCATGTAAAATGTCTGTTTGAAGCAGATTTCCAGTCCCCCAGTTTCAGGAAGAAAAGAAAAATCCTTTCCTGTGCGTTTGATTTTTCTAATGAATTATGTCCCTAGCTGTCTTCACAGTTAAATCTGATATCTATGTTTTTCAGTTTATACATTTATTTTTTAATAATTCCTTTTTATATTTTGAAGGCAGTGTATTATTTTGCCAGAGCAGCAAAATTCTTTAAATGTAGGTTTTAAATTATTTAGCAATGTCTGTTCAGAAAATATTTTTATTACACCTTAATTATGCCCCATAAAGCTGTTATAATACCAAGTGATCCCTAGACACTGAACTCAAAAACTGAAATTGTTTTGTCTAAATTCTCTTTGTTGTTTATTCTATTTCATAATCTATAATTGTGTCTACCATGAAATATTTGGTGACAAGAGCACCTCAAACAGGATGGATTCATTTTAGAGACATCATCGCTGTAATCTTTTGGTCGCATAAGCACAACAGTCAGCGTTAATGTAATGCAGAGGCCTGCCATTCAGACCCAGTGCAGTGTTACAGACAGCTCATTTAGATAGACAGATCATTCAGACAGCATCATATCTTCCATCAGTGAGAACGATATGCACCGACACACAGCAGAATGGAAAGGACTGCTCAGGCAGGACTGGGCAGGAAAGGACGTGGAGGCAAAAAAGTGTTGGTCACAGTTAACTTATCACTGTTTAATGGTCAGTGACATGAGAGTGTGAGAGGGACTGAGGCTAAGTGGGTCCATCTCTGTTCCTTGGAGGTTCCTTTGTGATGTTTTCATCAGATGCTTTTAGACATAATGAAAAGAAATATTCATCTTTAGATTTTACAGGGTCGCTTAAGAGAACTGAGAGACAGCTGCTGCAGGTTGGAGTTTTTTTTGTGGTGTAGGCCCTTCACAGTCTCCCCTGACTGTCCACCTCCTCCTGGCTGATGGCTGATTCACAATGGATCCACACTGCATCATATGCATACTGCTTAGTCTCACTCTGATCCCCCCCTTCTTCCCATGGGGGCTTCAGCTGTGCTGTTGCTGCCAATGTACCCTTTGACAAATCTGGGGAATGACTAACATAAGCAGACCTACTGTAGGATCTGTGGAGTGGGTGGATCTGTTGGTACACTTCTCTTCAGGGTCATCTGAGGTCTGCTGCTGCTGCTGGAGGAACTCTTGGCTTTGACACAAGCACATACACATATATGCACATTCACACAACACTGGCACACTCATGCAGACAACCCCATTCAAATGTCCAGACATGTTAAAATTTTATACCCTCATCAGAGCCAGGGATGCTTTTAAAATGAGAGGAGAGCTCTATCTAATGTGCCTGCTGGACCCTTTTTATGGCCTATATAACTTATGTGCCTATCTGGTTTGCATGGACTGTGATTTCACTAAGGTGGGTGGTGGTCTGTGGCTGCTTTGCTCATTTATGTCTCACCCAAGAGGTCATAAAACTCCCAGAACACATTAATCACTAAGGCTGTGCAGCTTCATGTTGCTGCTAAACACTGGGTTTTCAAGCATTGAAGTACAGTACACACACCTATGAGATCAGACTTTAGTGCTATGATGCACATGTAGTGTGGAATAGTTGGAGCACCAGACTTGGACTCAGTGTTCATTATGTTTCTGACTGACTGCTTTCGGCAGTGTCTGCAGGTTTTTGTGAAATGTCCTCTTTTATTGTACCTATTTCTTTTCTTTGACAAGCTACGGTAATTAGCGCTGCAGAGTTGAATAGACGCTTTCAAATACACACATCCACGTACAGAGACACATTTGCATTTGAACTACCTGAACAGACAGCAGCTCCGTTCTTCGCTCCTCATCTTCTCTGCTTCTCTGATGTTTTGTTGATTCCAGTTCAAGCAACGCTGACCTTTGAAGAACTGTCAGCGGGATCAATCTACTTTGGCATTTAAATGTTCTGATCACAAAACCCATGTGAGACCACGGACGTGAATTGCGTGCCTGTGCCAGTTGATGATGTGCCTGCTAGTAATGGGAAGTACCTTTCTGTGCTCTGACAGCTTTTAATAGAGTCAGTCTTGAATAAATAGCTGTCAGTAAAAAGTAAATTATGCAAAAATGTCTCCTTCCTACACTGACCCCTTTCTACCATTCAGTTTTAAGTTGTCCTATAGTTACAGTATGACAATGTACAGAGGCACCGTTAGATAACAGACAACTTTTGAGAAGACAAGAACAAATAAATAAGCTTACTGAATGATATGCAAGTTTTAATTCCACTCAAATTAAGTGAGCCTAATCTGTAAAAACACTACACTTCCTTAGGTCAAAACACCTGCAACCCACTGGAGGAAGTGAACGGTAAGCTCCAACAGGAAGTTATTAGTATCATCTATTTTTCAAACCAGCATTTCCCTATTAGTGCTGCTAATGAGGCTGTGTCTTCTGAGGAGCACCCCTTCCATTCTCTCTGTCTGAGGTTGAACTGATGAAGACGATGAAGACAGCTGCCTTGATTATTTCACTTTTATTCCATCAAACTGAGAACAGGACAAGTTCAGGACTGTTGCTTGAATGAGTGTCACCAGGAGGAGCTTAATGAGATGTCAGCTGTCAGGGGGACTTTTGTGTAATTAACTGGTCTCTGAGAAAAGAAAATGCTGGTCATTAAAGCATCGCATCACAGAACAGGTGCTACTTAATCCACCTCTGCTCTCAGTTGAGCCATTAGCCTACCTCTGTGCAGAGAATTTAGTTACTGTTGTGGTAACGATCAACATCTAAATTACTTGCACCTCTGTAAGAAATTACAGGTGAGTATTCATGCTCGCCCATCACAGCTGATGATATTCGATATTTTTCTTGGTGTCAGCTCTGTGGTTTATTTTGAGTCAATCCCCACATCCAGTGTCAAACATAGAGTAAATATTCAGTAGTGCTCTAACTCTGTAGCTAAAAATAGTTAAAAGTCATACATACAATGCTCTCCTGCTTGGATAACGTGAAAAAACATCATGACCAACTGTTTTTATGAAATTATTTTTGCCTTCTATTAAGATGAAAGTGTATATCTGAGACCTGTTTGTAACTGTTTCTGCCTTTGGTAGAGAGCAGCTGGCTTGGAGCTACAGATTGGCTGGGGAAGTGGAAAAGTACTGAGAAACTGTACGCTTTGATGCATTGGTATTGTGTGTAAAATGACTCTCTCGATCACTCATTCCCTATTCTCTATAATAGACTCTCAACAGTTTACTTTAAAGTGAGCAGCATGTTGAGATTTAGAGCACGTACCATCATCATGTCAGGACAACTAAGTAAATTTCGGTGATTGTTGTTGTTTTACTGTGTGCCAACATGTCCATGCAGATTCTCAGTCACCCAGGTCGTAGTAAGCTGAAAATATGTAGAAAAATAAACTGGACTAGGTTTTTAGGTCGAAGACGTTTCACCCTCATTCAAGAGGCTTCATCAGTTCTGCCCGACAGAAAACCACATTATTAACTCACAGGACTTCATGAGGAAAGTCAAACAACTGCAGCTGGACCAGGACGAGACCATGGTCTTATATGATGTCACATCCTTGTTCACTTGCATCCCCACCACATGGGCTGTCAAGGCAGTGAAGAAGAGACTCCTGAAGGATGACACACTGAACAGCAGGACTAACCTCACCCCAGACCATGTATGCACTCTGCTGGAACTCTGTTTAAACACTACCTACTTCCAGTTTAGGGGGCACTTCTATAGGCAGCAACATGGCTGTGCGATGGGCTCCCCTGTGTCTCCTATAGTTGCCAACCTGTACATGGAAGAAATTGAGGAGAAAGCCCTGTCTTCCTTCACTGGTACCACTCCCAGCCACTGGTTCCGCTACGTGGATGACACATGGGTTAAAATCAGGACCCAGGAGGTAGAGGCTTTCACCAAGCATATCAACTCTGTGGATGACAACATCAAGTTCACTCATGAGGATGGCCAGAGATGACTGTCTGGCCTTTTTGGATTGTGCAGTCCACTTGGGAGGGGACAGAAACCTGAAGGTAGAAGTATATCAAAAACCTACACACACCTACACATACCTGCTTTTTTGACTCGCACCATTCACTTCAACACAAACTGGGAGTCATCAGAACTTTAAATCACAGGGCAGAGGAAGTGCCCACAACTGCAGAAGGGGCCAAGAAGGAGAAACTACACATCCAGAACTCCCTTAGGGCTTGTGGATACCCTAAGTGGGCCTTCACCAAAGCAAGAAAGAGGCCCAACACCAACAGGGAGAAACGTCAACTTTAAGCCAGAGAACACCCTGCGGCAAAAACTGGTCCACCCAAAGGACAAAACACCCAAACACAAATAGAGGGATACATTGATGAAACTAAGCAGCCGCTGCACAAACACATCGTCCAACACAGGAGGGCCAACCCCAGTGGACCAGAGTCAGCAGTCCACCTCCACCTGAAGGACAAAGGACATTCTTTTGAGGACAGTGAAGTCCAGATCCTCTCCAGAGAACATCGCTGGTTTGAGAGAGGAGTCAAGAAAGCTATTTTTATAAAAATAGAACACCCCTCACTAAAGAGGGGTGGTGGACTAAGACACAATTTGTCATCCATCTACAATCCTGTTTTGAAATCTCTGCCCAAACATGCCCACCAGGACAATAGGTGTCGGTACACAGGTGAGGGTTCAAAGACAGGTAACGATGCTCACCGATACTGGGCGACTCAGTCGTTAGGGGACATTGTTGGGCATCAAAGGACTGAAACACCATCAATGGGGATAAATATCTCCGATTCAACGTTAGTCGAACAGAACTGATGAAGCCTCTTGGATGAGAGGTGAAACATCTTCAACCTAGAAAACCTAGTCCAGTTGATTTTTCTAAGTTTTTTCAGCTTACGACCTGGACTTGTACTTTGGACTTGTACTTTGTGTGTCCATCTTCATCCATCTATCTATACTGCTTATTCTGTAGAGGGTTGCTGGGAGACTGGAGCCAATCCCAGCTGACAGTAGGTGAGAAGCGGGGTACACCCTGGACAGGTTGGCAGACTATCACAGGGCTGACACATAGACACAGGCAACCATTCACATTCAAACCTACAGGCAATTTAGAGTTACCAGTTAACCTAACCTGCATGTCTTTAGACTGTGGGCAGGTAGAGTACCTGGAGAAAACCTTCATAGGCAGGGGGAGAACATGCAAACTCCACACAGAAAGGACCTGGTTGGCCACGAGGTCGACCAGGGCCAATTAGGGGTCAACCAGGAACCTTCTTGCTGTGAGGTGACAGTGCTAACCATCATATCCATCTACAGTAGTTGGAATTTGTGTATTTAGCTGTGGTTTTGCCTTTGTCTTTTTTGTTTGTGAACATATGGTCAAGAGTGTTATAGTATGTGTACACTGATATATGACAGAATCATCACTTTAGTGTACCAACCATGGACAACAATGTTTTTTCAATAAAATTCAACACATTTTACATATGGGGATTATTTCAGACATGCCATAGATGCTACTTTTTCTGTTACATTCTGACACTAAAGTAGGGAGGCAGAGAGAAAATATAGTGCACTATATAGTATAGTATAGTATAGTACAGTACAGTACAGTATAGTATAGTATAGTATAATATAGTATAGTAAAGCATAGCATAGTACTAATAGATATTTGGATACAGCCATGCTTTTTCATGGGATTTGTTGACAGTAAGTTGATTTTGATTTGATTTATTCTTTCAAGCATGTAAAGACAGTTGATATGTCAACACACATAATTTTACACATATCCAACAAATGCTAATCCAATATCAATTTGCTTATACCTAGTACATGCTTGAATGGAGTAGGAAGAAGTCAGACTTATCCAGTCCTACCCCATGACATCATCTTACATCATTGGTTTGCAAGCAGTATCTCTACATAAATAATTCTCTTCTACACCACACAAGTAATATACTAAAAAAATTTAA
>NW_018127963.1:247518-251477 GCF_001952655.1 Monopterus albus
GCAAACAAAACCACTTTCACTAAATCCGAAACCTTGCATATATCATTAATGTATAATATAAATAATTTAGGTCCCAAAACAGAACCCTGAGGCACTCCACATACAATGTCCAGCTCACTCGATTGGTATTCACCCAACTTCACAAATTGACGCCTCTGTGTCAAATAACTTCTAATCCATTTCAGAACCATTCCTCTGATCCCATATTTTTCTAACTTGTCCATTAATAATTCATGATTGATTGTGTCAAATGCTTTTTTTAGGTCAATAAATATCCCCATCATGTATTTCTTCTCATCCATAGCATTTGTAATGTCCTCCATCAGGTTGGTAATGGCCATGTTCATGGTTAATTGTGCAATGGGGTATTTTTTCCCTTGACTTTCTCTTCTCTGCTCACGAGTCCTCTTTGACCTCTAAGCTGCTTGCCCTGTCATGTCTTTCTTCCTTTAGATTTCTACTCTACCCTTATTAAACTGGAAGAAGTGCAGGCATGAAGCTGGGGAACTGGAGACACACTGGAAGCCCAAAATTAGTGGCTGACTGACAGGGTTTGCTCTGAAAGCAATTACAACCATGGGCTCCCCTGGGAAGTGTATAAACAGGATCATACTGATGAGTTTAGAGTCAGTGTGTGGGTGGTAACTGACTGGGACTGGAACCAGAGACTGCTGCTGCTTCTCCTAATGCTATGACTTTGTGTGATCTAGTCAACATCACATTAGTTCAGTGAATTGTCTCATAAGGCTTAACCTATTGCTTTTTTAGATTGTGTGCTAATGCAGGAAAGTGTATTGCTTACAAGGTTATGGATTATTAATCAAGGTAGACAAGCCTCTTCACATGAAAAGGTGCAAACTGAACGTATCTGTGGGAGTCGCAAGTGTTCAAGTGCTAGTTGGTGCACACATTAAAGGACCGCTGTGTTAATTCAAGGCTGATTATTGGTGAAATTTATATTACAAGTTACATGGACCTATTATTTATTAGATTACTCTCATTAGTCATTTATTCATTCATTCAATAGTCCTTGAGTTGCCTGCAATCTGAAATATTCTCTATTTGATTCTGAGGGCTCATCTCACTGTGACATGGGGTCTATAAGTCGTTATTTCCCAGCATCATCAAGCTGTCAGACGCCCAAGAACTGGTGCTGGAGCTTCAGCATCACTGTCAAAGACACTTTTATTATTTCACAGGCACTTTAAACTATGACACCAGCAGTGCAACCTTCAGTTGTCTCTTACTAATTTAACACATCACCCACAGACTATTAAAATGATTAGAAGTTGCTTGGGAGTTAGTTTTCTGACAGGGCTGAGGGGAAAATGCGTTCTGATTTATGTAGAAGAAAGAAAGCAGGTAAAAGGACAGGGATTTTTTCCCAGCAAAGACAGGGAGGGTGTGTTTGTGCAGTGGAGCATGTAATTTCCTTCAGCCTACCTGTTATTGAGGGTGGGGTCTGCACACAGAGAGTGCAAACACACTTGCATGCACTGGACAGTGTGCTGGGGAATGAAAATACCTGTTCCTTTATGCATAGGGACTGTGAGGTTCTATGTGTGTGTGTGTGTTTACATATTTATTACATTGTGTGGACACATGCTTGTTCAATGCCATTGTTGTAAGGACATTTTGTCACTATGAGAACATTTTGGCCAGCCCTGACAAGTTCAAAGGGGTTTTTGAGAAATAAATAGGAAAATTCTGTAAAACTGAGCTTTAAAATAAAAATACCGGGGAAGGGTTGGGTTTAGACAGTTGTGATGGTTAAAGTTAGAATAAGGGACTGGGGAATGCAATATGTCATTGAGCGCCCCCACAAACATAGCAAATATGAATAAACAGGATTACAACTGGTTGTGGACCTAGACATTTTTCTTCTCTTGCCAGGGAAACATGATCGCATTGCATACTGTATCTTGGGTCGCATTGAGCTCTGCACATTTAAGGACATCTCCAGATGCCACCTACACACATTTACTGTATATACACACATAGATAGTGTGAGAGTAATAGCAGCAGGAACAGTTCATCCATGGTGCTGGTAATACCACCTGTATGTATACACACACTCACAGACACACACACACATTCCCACCTCAGAACCTGATGAGGTGTGAAGCTCAGAGCACAGTTCAGAATGCTAGTGGAGATCTATTAGGGTTGGGAATAATTCATGTGAAGAGTTTCTGTCAATCTGAGCCTGCCTTTTTCAACTCTGAAAACCTGATTGGACACAACAACATGAATACCCAATCAATCCAGTACAACAACCTGCAATACATACAACCTTTATACTGTAAAGCTTATGTACTGTATATGAACTATCTTCCCAGTGAACTGGATGTTCTTTATGGGAGCACCACTACGTTCCTTGTTTTCTGGAAGTGAATGTTGGTCTGAGGCTGTGTTTGACTGAATAAATATTGTAGTGGATGTGACTACACTTTATGAATATGAATTTTTATATTTTAATACTTTGTTACAATAGGACACAAGCCTTAATTACACTAGCCAAGCGAAGTATGAGTTATTGGTCTAAACAATTTATTCAGTCTCTATCTGAATGCAGTGAATTCTGCAGTTCATTGACCTATTTACTGGAAATAAAAGAGATGATATGACAGATAGCCAGTTTTAGTCTAAATAAATGTATTTACAAAATGCAATGAAATGGTACTAAAGATGGAATCAATAGACTGCTGGAGGAATGGCTGTCTTTTGTTAGCAGTGGTGGAAGAATGAGTTACAGTTGTCTAAAGCTAAAGTTAAGATACATTTTGGATCTAAATTATGGGGTTTAGTCATGAATCTGCAACACATTCCACAAAAAGTTGGGACAGTAAAGCGTTTTCCATGGTGTGATGTTGCCATTTCTTTTCACAACACTTAAAAGACGTTTAGGGACTGAGGACACCAAGAAATTTTATCTGTAAATCAGGTGTCATTTTGTTCCATTCTCCTGCAAATAAGTCTTAAGGTGTACAAGATTCCTGGGTTGTAATTGCCACAATTTGCATTTCAAAATGTGCCACACATTCTCTATTGGGGACAGGTGGGGACTGCAGGCAGGCCAGTCCGGCACTTGCACCTTTTTTCTCCACAGCCAGGCCTTGGTAATGTGCAGTATGAGGTTTTGCATTGTCTTGTGGAAATATGTGTGGTCATCTCTGGAAAAGATGTCAGCTTGAAGGCAGCATATGTTGCTCCAAGGGAAGTGTTCAAGCCACATGCATTGTATGCATGTCAATGATTCGGACAGAAAGAATGACAATTTTTTGTTAGTTTGTTTTGTTTTGTTTTGGTTTGGTTTAGTTTTTTTGTGTTAATACACACTGTTAGTGTGTATTTACCCTGAGCAGTCAGTGTTCAAGCTGTTATCCCTTTGTCTCTCTATGTTGATGTAACAGATTCATTAAGCCCCACCAAACACTCTCATTTTGAAACATTTTCAACTCATGCAGATGCATTAATTTCCTCTGTCTCACACAAATTTGCATTTGCTTACATCTTTATGCAAATGCATTGCCATACACTCCATCTGAACACATGGATATACAGCTTTTGACATCCTTAACCAGTGTCACACTGTATAAAAATAGAATAGACTGTGCAAAGAAAATTTACAGTAAATGTTTGACAAACTCTATTTAGGATCACATTTGCATTTTGTATTCATCATTCTCTGACATCAGTGCTATGATGTGTGTCTGACTGCTGACCTTTCACTTCCACAGCCTCTGAAGATGCACTGCACAACCTGTGCCCTGGTGACCAGCTCCGGCCAGCTGACTGGGGGCAAGAGGGGTGAAGAAATCGACCGCTCGGAGTGTGTCATCCGTATGAATGATGCTCCCAGCGTAGACTATCAGCAGGATGTTGGCTGGCGCACGAGCCTGCGTGTCATAGCTCATTCCAGCCTGCAGAGAGGACTGCGGAGGCGCCAGGAGCTGCCA
>NW_018127963.1:251509-256639 GCF_001952655.1 Monopterus albus
TAGCCCAATCGGCGGGTGGTTGGCGGCCGCCGGAGCCTGCGTGTCATAGCTCATTCCAGCCTGCAGAGAGTACTGCGGAGGCGCCAGGAGCTGCTCAACACAAGCCAAGACACAGTGTTCATCTTCTGGGGACCAAGCAGCTGCATGAGGCGTGATGGAAAAGGCCAGGTTTACAACAATCTCAGGCTTTTAAACCAGCTACTGCCCAAACTTAGAGTCTACATTATTTCCTGGATCGAGATGATGAAGTTTGATGAACTATTTAAAAAGGAAACAGGGATTGACAGGTAAACTCATTCCAGCATTTGTGAGCTGTGTGCATTTATATATTGGAAAGACCTAACTGAGACAAGTAGCGAACCTGTGCATGTAAAAACATGAGTGGAGCATTTTATCATGTAGCGTCACAGATCATATTTTGATTCCACTCAAACCCTTTTAGAAACACCATGTTTCCTCAATCATTACAAGCACTAAACAACATGGTGAGTAATCACACATCTGTTTCTTGAAGAATAAGTAAGTAATTATTTACTGAAAGTGACAAAAAATAACATGACTCATTTGCAACTCATTTGCATGTGAACAGTATATATAAGCCCACAGGTTGATAAAATGTTGCATCTGAACTGAGAATCCCCTATCCTTAGCCCTCATGTAGCCTTTTTGTTACCATTCATTACCTTTTGTACAAAGCATAAAAACAAAGAATGTCTTTCTTTATTCAGTTTTTTCTTTTTTCTTCTCATCCATTGACTCAGTTTCTTGGAAGGAGACAGTGAACTATACAGTACAAGTATAGATTTACTAGAGATGGTGACGCTTTCTTGCTTTCCAGGAAGAGCTCCAACTCCTGGCTGAGTACCGGCTGGTTCACCATGGCTATAGCCCTGGAGCTGTGTGACAGGATCAACGTGTATGGCATGGTGCCTCCACATTTCTGCAGGTATAACCGGATTAGCTTTTGATGTAAGGTTTTAAGTTGCTTAAATTAAAGGTGCCAGTGTTGCATGGTCAGATAGCTTTGGAAACATCCTACCCCCAAACTTTGCTCTTAAAATCCAGAAACTTTATTAGTACAGTAAGACAAACATTAATATATGGTACTAGAATGCACAACAACAGGTTCATTTATGAGTTAATTAATGCAGCTTTCTTCTGCAAATTCAACTACTTAAACTCTGTTGTTCTCATAAGGAAATTTGTATTGTGGTCAGGTAAAACATGGAACGCACACAGTGTTGAACATTAAACATACTAATACAGTGTAAAACTAGACTGCACTTGGAGAGTGCAAACCTCAGTTTCCCCATCCTGCCATAAAAGCATATATTCCCATGATACAGTAGATCAACCGTCATAATATGATTGTTTGACCATGTAAATCTACTACTGGCATTTGGAATATGATATTATTATTAATTTGGAAGCTGTTCAAGAAAAATAATAGACATGACAGACATTTACACGTTGGTTTAGGGGTAAAACAGAGACTTCAGTGAGTGGACCGTGGGCAAAGCGGTGATGATGTCACATTTCTGCAAGTCTGTGTCTGCTTGTTCACACAGCTGTTTGATAAACTCTTCATACAGTCTCTGTTGCTGGCTAATTGTTGCACTGTGGAGTGATACTTCTTGTCCTCTGCTTGGCTGTGAGTGTGTGGGAGAGGAGCGCAGCCCCACTCTCCTCTAAACAGAGGCTGACGTGGGAAAAAACAGTGGAAAAGCAAAGTAGGATGATCTGTGTCAACCTGTGAGGTTATGCCAGGTTACATTTAAGGGAAGCACAGGGTGTACAGCTTGTTAGGTTCTGACAGTGGAAATGCAGCTACAGTATAACATGCATCTGAAGCACCTGCGTCATCCTGTCAGATTACTGTGCTCTGAACAAGATGTAGCTCCCTGCTGATAGCACTCATGCTGTGAGTGAAAACTCAGAGTTCACAAATTATGTGTGAAAATGTATTTATGAAAATTTTTGACATTATACAATAAAAAATAACACATTACACTGAATAGGTTTAAAAGACAGCTGCTTAATATGCCTTTGTAACAGTCAGGCTGACTGAGAATAGGGTAATAACTTGGCTAATATTGCTCCCTCATGAATCTACAAGGGTACAAAGGACAGTGTGACACATTTGGATATCTATATAGAAATGTGGGCCAGATTGAAGTGATTCTCTTGGCTGAGTCTTCAACTGAGCTTGGTGACTGTGAGTATCCGAGGAATAAAACTGTGTGTAATGAACAGGTGTGAGCCCAGATTCTTCTGATCTTTCTGTTTTTCATTTTTCCTGCCTCCATTTCTTCCTCACTGTGACTTGTTTCCTTTCCCTTCCTCCTCCCCTCACATTTCATAATTATTCTCACAATATTTTCACACTTTCATGCCTTTTCATACTGTACTCCTCTCTTTTTTCTTCTCTTGTGTAGATCCTCCTCCCATCCCTCTGTGCCATATCATTACTATGAGCCCTCTGGGCCCACCGAGTGCTCCATGTATCTCTCCCATGAGAGAAGCCAACAAGGAAGCCACCACCGCTTTATCACAGAGAAGACAGTGTTTGCAAACTGGGCTCGAACCCTCAACATTCACTTTTACCAACCAGACTGGAAGCCCGCTGCTGTCATCCCCAGCATGAACAGCTCAATCGCTCAAGCTCGAGCTGGAGCCTGAGTCTTACTCCAGACACAATTCCAAGAAGTGCAGGATATGTGTGCTGACAGTTTACAGTGTGCACATTCCCTCTCTAGCCAATATGAATACAATAGAGAGCAGCAGGACAGAGCAAGCTGCTGTTGTGGCTCCTAGCCGGCTGCCCAAGCAACTGGGCAGAATGGGATCAAGGCATAATAGCAGCACAAAACCTCAATAATGTTTTTGAAGTGTAGTTATGATAGGATGAATTTCATACTGGGATCAAAACAATGGAGGCTGACTTCACTGCATTTTTCTAAACAGAGCTGCTTTAATAAGGCTAGAGCTGTCAGAGAGGAGACAGGCGAGACAGTGGAGCACTGCAATAGCTGCAGGATGATGGATCCATTTTCATAAATTAAAACAGAATACAAAATCATTGAGGATGCCGAGGTTATGTCCTCAGTACTGTTTCTGGAACTGTGGGGTTATAATCACCTGAACAGGTGTTTACATTTTACAATTAGCCACAAATAATGGCTACAGTGTTTTTTCAAAGTTGAATATTTTATCATTTCTTGCTATTTTTATCTTTAAGATTTTTTCTGTTTCAACAAAACAACATTAAAATGCATACAACAAAACAACAGAGGAACATGTGCAACACACAATTGTCAGTGATAGAACAGGCCCATCATATTGCAGTGTACAAAGGCATACTGTAGGACAGTTTGGCTTGTTTTGATAAAAGACTTAACATGCACATGGCATGCTTGTTTTGCTTGTTTCTAGCCATTTAATGTTTAATCTTGGGTACCTCTAGATTATCTTGGCACCCCTCATAACTCCAAGTAGTTTGTAATTGTTTCAGAATCAGAGAGCCAAAAAGCCTCTTCCTTAAAACAAGAGGACAGTTTGTGAACATGTACAGTTCCTGCTGCCGGTGTTGTGTCACAAGTGGACAGCATGAATTTCTCCTCCATAGATAGGTAAACAACAGTATATGTACTGATGAAAAGAGATGTGTAATACTCTAAACAAAGCAGGTAATTGAGAAACCCCATATTTTAACTGGCATAATGCACACATAGTAACTTCTCCAGCATTACAATAATTTTCTCTAACATTACAGAAACAAGGCATTAACAGACATAGAACATGTGTTTTTTAAACTTACTGTTAAGTCCCACTGAGTAGTGGGAACATCGCTCCCTTTCAAGTAGTTCCAAGGTCGATAAATCCAACTGGTGGTTGCTGCGTCTTCCCTCACACGACCACATACTGTCCCAAAGTAATGAAATTAATTCCAACAGGTAGCATAGTGCGGACAATAACATCATGGGTCATTAATCCACTAGTTAACTAGCAACGCATCACATGGGAGACACATTGGACTCAAGCAGTCAAAACAAACAGGTACTGTGCTCCAGGGGAATCCAGCATTGAAGAGCTTGATTGATCAGTCACCACTGCCAGGGTCTTCATAGGCCGGCTGCTTGTAGATTAGACTTGGTCAGGTAAGACAGCCAGTACCTGTACAGGAGCATTCCTGGACATGCAGTAACCTCAGGCCCTGTAATTTTCTTCACATCCTCTGGTCACAATGCAGCAGGAGGATGTAAAATATATCCACAAAACCAGGCACAGTTGAAAAATTCCACTTCTACAATGGCATCGTGGACATCTTTTTTTTAAAAAACATAAGCTTTATTGAAAATACACATAACAAACAAGGCAATGTAACATTTTGCCAATATGGTGGGGGCACTGGCGGATGTCAGGCAAGCTCACATGAACTCGAAACGGCTTGGATTTTATGCCCATTCAAGGAGATCCTTAAACTATCATGTAATGCTTAATTTTGTTAGAAAAAAAGTCTCACAAGTGAGAGTTTAAGAGATGTGTATAACCCGAGTTACTTCTGCATAAAAATACTAGAATATACAGTGGGGCAAATAAGTATTTGATACACTACCGTTTTTTCAAATTTTCCCAATTACAGAGAATGGACAGTTCTGTAATTTTCATCGTAGGTACACCTCAACTGTGAGAGACAGAATCTACAAAAAAATTCCAGAAAATCACATTGTTAGATTTTGAAATAACTTATTTCCATTTTATTGCATGAAATAAGTATTTGATCACCTACCAACCAGCAAGAATCCTGGCTCTTACAGACCTGTTAGTTTGTCTTTAAGAAGCCCTCCTATCCTCCACTCATTGCCTGTATTAATTGCACCTGTTTGAACTCGTTACCTGTATAAAAGACACCTGTCCACACACTCAATCTATCAGACTCCAACTTCTCCACTATGGGCAAGACCAAAGAGCTGTCTAAGGACACTAGGGACAAAATTGTAGACGTGCACAAGGTTGGGATGGGCTACAGGATAATAGGTAAACAGCTTGGTGAGAAGGCAACAACTGTTGGTGCAATTATTAGACAATGGAAGAAATTGAAGATGACTGTCAATCTCCCTCGGACTGGGG
>NW_018127963.1:256940-272418 GCF_001952655.1 Monopterus albus
GTGTTTGGAGGAAGAAGAAGGATGAGTACAATCCCAAGAACACCATCCCAACCGTGAAGCATGGGGGTGGAAACCGTGCTTTGGGGGTGCTTTTCTGCAAAGGGGACAGGACGACTGCACGGTATTGAGGAGAGGATGGATGGGGGCCATGATTTTGGGCATCAACCTCCTTCCCTCATATAATTATTCTCCCCCTTTTTCTGACCACTTGAATACCTTTGACCTTTTTTGGACCCTTTATGCATGGTGTGCTGGAGTCTGGTCTAATATAGTGTTATAGCCATATAGGTATATGGCTCTGCTTGATGTATGGAGAGAGATGTGTAGAGCAGGAGTGAACACCAAAATGTAACTGTCAGCTAAAGGAGAGTAATAGAGGCATTCGTAGCGTCATAGGAAACATATGTGGATCCATATGCTCTCCATGTTCTTGTTTCCAGTCTCCATCATTGTGTGAGATGCACCACTGCTCTGGGGGCCTCTAAAGTGCCCTGTGCCTAAGTGTGAGAGTGTGTGTGTGTGTACACATGGAGACATACAGGCATGAATTATGTCTTTGTGCTCTAAAGAAAAAGACATGAGCGTGAGTTTTTGTGTTGCCACAGAAAAACAAAGGGTTTATATAGTGTCTGTGGGAGTGTGTTCTAAATCTGCCTTTCTGTTCATTCTGAATAAACTGTCAAGTTAGGAAATTGTGTATTTCTGTGCCCTTCCATGGCCCCAGGCTGAGCCAGGCTGGCGGGAAGCAGCTCTGACGGTCATTAGGACCTGTCAGTATGCTGGGAGGGGGAATGCTGATAAATTTCAGATAGTGTCAATTGCAGATGAAAGATCTGCTGAAGATGCTAGGGGTGTCACGCTTGACTTGTCTCTGCTCAACAAGTCCCGTCTTCCTTCCAGCAACAACCTACCTCAAGCAGGAAAGGGGGCAGGCTCTCCCACCCTCTGCTGCCCCTTAGCCCCGGCTATCTCCAAACCCTCACTCCTGTGCCTACCTTCAGTCCCCCCACCCTGCTTACCTTGGCTAAGCTGCTTTGCACAAAATGCATGACTAGAACATTGTTGCTGGTGAAATCTAAGAACAGCTACCATCAGAATTCAAATAAACTATATTTAAAGTATATTTAAATCTAAAACACTATATTTACATTTTGAGACAAAGAAATTCTTTATAATTACAATAAATTAAGGCAATAGTATTCCTACAGCAGATGTATATTCCAGAAGAAGGCTTTCAAACAGCATTTAGATCTTCACCTGTACTTGTACAAAAGGTTTAACTGAAAAGTTTACCAAATAAACAAATAGAATAGCTCTTGTAAGACTATTTTTTCCCAAACACTTCTAAGAGATTCAGTACAATATTACTTAACAAATGATTATATGGACCACGCTAGTTTTGGCTACAAACACATTTATGGACTTCAAAATGTAAAAATAAAATACAGAAATATGATTCTGTAGATGATAAACACTCATGACACACAAAGACAACAAGTCCAGTAACTTTTACATGTAATCACTTTTTTATTGGCCAAGTATGTTGTCACACACAAGGAATTTGTCTCCACTAGTGAGCATTTAGCTGAGGAAGCCATCTGTGGTACCATCTAGGCAGGACAATACCCTTACTCCTGCAACACATTCACTCATTCACACAAACACCGATGGCAGAGCTGCCCTGCAAGGCGTGGACCTGGCCATTGAGAGTAACTTGATGTTCAGTGTTTTGCTCAAGGACACTTCAACATCTGGACTGGGCAGAACGTGAATCGGAGCAGAATTCAAAATGGAGTCAAACTCAAGTCGCTTGTGAGACAGAGCTGCGCTTTATGCCTTTGCCACCCTCCACTTGTCATTTATATTGTCACATTTTTAAAATTCTGATGTACTCTATCCAGATTAAAGGGGTGTGTCAATAAAATATTACTTTGCTTTCTAGCTCAGAACAGATGGCCCCTCAGAGAGCCCTGCCAGTCATGTGTCTGATACTCTAGGCCATGAGTCGTCCTGTTATTAAAGCCAAATGTCAGAACAAGCCCTCAAAGGATTTTACCTACAAATCAAGTCAGCCACTGCAATATTGATACAAATGGTTAAATCAAAGTGTCCTGAGCAGCCACCTCAGTCCTGACCCTAAGCCCTTTCAGCATACAGAGGGGAGATGGTTGTTAGCAGGGATTATGTTATCCAACCAGCCATTGCAAAACCCAAAATGTGTCCTGCAAAAAAGGCACTGACTGCTGCCCGTTCCTGTGTTCATTCAGGTTTTAGCATCGGCGCCTGCACTGGAATCTTAATGTTGTAAAGCTCTCAGGTGCTCTGAGGAAAATCATGCAGTGTTGGGGTTTCACACTGACTGCTCCTTAGATCTGTGCTGTGTGCTCTGCACACCAATTACTAGCCCTTCAGGTAGAAAGCTTGGATTTCAAAGACTTCAAAGGACAAGCTTGTCGCAAATGAGCCTGCCATTGGCTGTTAAACACATGCTTGAGGTGACATCATGATTTCGACTGACCTTGGAAGCACAGAAGGACACAAACAATACTGAGGTGCAGAGAACGAGTTAAACTGATATCTACAGTATATACAGTATTTAGGCTTGTCATGATGATGAAGAGCTTCTTGATTTGTGTATTCTCCAGACAAATTTGACAACTTCAATTGTTATTTGATGAAAATGGTTTAAATTTACTGAAATTTGATTAAAATAACTGACATTTTGAAATGCTGAATGGTAGATGAGCAGATTGATACCACTCCCAGTCCTGTTGGTAACTTTGAAGCTCCTAGCAGCGCTTCCACAGCTCACTGATTATCATGTAAATAAGCAGAAAAAATTCTGGTTTTACAGGTTTGTCATCATGACAAAACTCTGGGAAACAAACAAAGAAGATTAGACTTGTGAATTAATGAGCAGAGGTTCTGCAGACTTTGTTACCTTCAGGCGTGATAGCTGTTTCGCCTTGTTTATGGTCTTTACCTAAGCTAGTGTATCGTAGCTATGGTGTAGAAACAACAGTTTACTGTGTTATGGAGGGTTAAATGGCAATCATGTCATTTAACTCTCAGCAAGGAATCAAACTAAGTGTATTTCCCAAAATGATAAACTATTCATTTAAGCTGGGGTTCAGCTTCTTGATACAAAAGTGTGTGTGAGTCCTGTGAAAAATATATACAATTCAAGAGTGTAATAATTCATTAGGGTCACATGCGCATTAAACAGCAGTGTTAAAAATAAGTAGATGTTTTAAACTTCCATGATCAAACTCCACTTAACATTAGTCATTAATATCAACATATATATTTGAGACTTCTGACTGAACAGTTATATTTTACCTGATCCATTGTTAAGTGTTTTCTTAGCAGTGTACAATAGATGTAAAAAAAAGAAAATAAAATCTGTTGTTTACTTTACAATAATAGAACAAAAACAATCCGTATTCAGTCTTTTTTTTATTTTAATAAATATTTGTGGTGAATTCATAGTACTACATTTTAGCTGAGTTAGCATCTGTATACTGAACTTCATGGTAAGAAGTAATTTACTGTTTTATACTGTTAATGTATGTAATTCTCATTAATTGCAAAACTCTGGCTTTGTAATATTTTAATGCAAGTTTACAACAGTTTTAGTAATTGCTCCAATCACACATAATCAGCAACAGTAAAAAACATAGTAAATCTTTGTGGCTTTATTCACAGATAAATCTTGGCTTAAAATAAAATTCTATTACCAATGTTACAGGCTCACTTGGCAGTCACATCTGTGTAAATAAAGCAGCAGGATAAAGTGACAGCTTTTTCTCCGCAGCACTTTCCACTGTGATACACAGGAACCACACACCTGCAGTTGTGTGTCTGAAGCTGCTGGACTTCACAGATCTGCCCTGTTCATGATAACTGATAGAATGAATTCATGAATGTGTTTTGTCAGATTTATTACCTAGACTCATTATCTTCTACTTTTACCAAGTTGCAACCCCCCCAAAAATGTTTTTTTATTTTTTATTTAACATAAGTGGATAACTTGAACCCTTCTTTTTACTGTACTACTAGACTGTGTGTTGTGAGTCTTCACTGGCACCTGGTGGGCTCATCTGGTCTTAGCATCTTCTAGAAATGTTTTCTTTAATTTTAATCTTCTGTTCAGACTCCACAACCTAAACCCACTGATCATTGGCTTGGGCTTATCACTGTGGTGGGAAAGACAATTTTATAGAACAAATGTGAATATAAATCAAAATAGTGAAGCAAACTGCTTTACCGTGTGTGTTGTATTCGGCACCACTAAAGCTCCTATGTGTAGTATTTGAAAATGTCTGGCTTTAGCACAGCTCAAGGCTAAAAGTTGTTTTAGTCAAACACTGTAATAATGTGTATGACCAAAACATCCCAACAAAGGAAAATTACATGAAGTAAAATTATTAAAATTGAAAAAAATGGCATGCAGGTCAAAATGATTATAACCTAGATCAGGGGTGTCAAACTCAATCGCACAGGGGGCCAAAACTCAAAGCACACTTTAGGTCGCGGGCCGAACAGGATAAAAATTTATTGAACAGACTAAAACTAAACGTTTTTTGAACATAAATATGAATTGAAAAAGACAGGATACAATATTATTCCAAAATAAATTAAACTTGAACTTAAAATCATCAACCGTATTTCTGCTAAGGCTTAGTACATTTGCAAACACCTGCTTTTTGTCTGGACACAAAACATCGCACACTTTCATCATGCAGCTCTTCAGAAACTCTCCCTCGGTAAATGTCCAGGGCTGATTTTCTCCTCTGCCCCAATAAAGCTTACTTTCACAGCAGCTTCACTGTGATTTCACTTTGGTGAAAACGTCTGCTGTGATGTCAGATTCCTCTTCAACTCCTCTACCTTCTGTAGCTTCTGCTCTGGCCAAAACTCAAAGCACACTTTAGGTCGCGGGCCGAACAGGATAAACATTTACTGAACAGACTAAAACTAAGCGGTTGTATACATCAACAGACCCTTGATTGATCTGACGCGGGAATGATTGCAGATAGCCTATCGTTCGGTAAGGCAACAGCTTAAACCATAAAGCAACATTTTGGGAGGGATCTCTATTAGCTTTCTGTGTGTATTATCGGCGCTTCATATCGCCATTAAAAAAAAGATATATAAAATTGTCTCGCAGGCCGGATGTAATTGTATGCCGGGCCGGATGTGGCCCGCGGGCCTTGAGTTTGACACATGTGACCTAGATGCTCCCAGTCTTTCTTGTGACGGACAGAGACAGACATGTAAAAAGAGCAGCCCAGAGAGGCTGAGTCTTCTAGAAGTAAGGACGGGATGAAGTTGACCATTCTGTGTGGCAAATTGTTCAACAATGAAATCAGAAATATGACAAAGGAGGCCCCGAACTGTCGAGCAGCTGAAATCCTGCATCCAGCAAAAATAGGAAAACATTTTGCTTTCAAAACTGTTGGTCTCCTCACTTCCCAAACGCTTGTACAGTGCTGTCAAAAGAAAAGGTGAAGCAACACAGTCATAAACATGCCCCTGTCCCATCTTTTTTGAAATATGGTGCTGGTATCAAATTTTAAATGCAAAGCTGCCCTCCACATGTCTCTGTTGTTTCTGTCAGGTAATTCACTTGCTACTCAGGTGTCATGACCTTATTAAGTGTCATCAAGCTGTGTTGTGTCTGAACACAAGTGGAACGTGAGTTGATGAGGAAGCTGCCTAAACTTGTGTCCAAACTGCTGAGGATTTTCTTGTTCTCTGTACTGACCACTTTCATCAGGCGTTTTTTTCTTGACTTGATAAACAGCTCTGACACATTTTGATACTCCCTCTCCCAGCTCTGATCTAGTAACATTTTCCCAAATTAAGGGAAATCGTTCAATCAAAGTGCCAGAGTTTGGGATGATAGACAGAGAAAAGTAATGATGGGAATGACAAAACAAGCAAGAACAGAGGAAAAGTACAGTTAATATGTGTGAACCTTGGCACAGGTGTGGTTTTGTGGTTAGATGGGGACACTAAGGAGGAACAGACACGGCTGCTGCTGCTGGCATAAAATGACCATTATGGGTTATTTTCCCATCATGCTTAGCCTGCTCCTGTCTCCTTCTGAAGCCTACTGAGTCAGCCAGTCTATTACAGCAGCCCCACATAATGCAGCCAACAAAAGAATGTGATTGTGCTAGACTGTGCTTGGCTTGCAGTGTGGCTGACCGCTGCGCTGCCTGTTATTACAGCGTACAGAAGCTTCAGTATGACACCACACTTGAAGGTGTAATGTCAGATAATCAGAGACCATTAGGCTGCACAAGAAAACTTAGAAAAGGTTTCATCATCACACTGACAGAACAAGATGCTCTGTTTTTACAATGACTCAGTTACAGGGAAAAAAATCAGTTCTTGTGAATCTGAAAGAAAAACTTTTTTTTTTTGCCTTTTTTGTCCCTTTCTGGACTCTTTTAGCTCCTGTCCAGAAGTTATGAAAAGTACTTTTATATGAAAGGCTCACCTGCTACTGCAAGTAAAATTCATGCTATTTACAGTATATGACATGAAAACACCTGTGTTTAGGTAGGGATATGCAAGATACACTTGATCGTCTACGTTTACATCTCTGCACATGACCATTATGACTCTAAGCTAGTGCTATTAGGAATGTGTTTAAAAGTGTTTGTTTTTAATACAAATAAAAGAAATTTGAGGGTTTTTTCCCCAGAAGCCACATGACATGGCAACAGACAAGGTAAAAGAGACTGTTGGTTCATTTTGTGTAAAGGCTGATGAATGCATTCACACTTCATGCACTTTTTAATGTACTGTAATGTGCATTTGTGATGCTGTGGATAATTATGGATTGATACCTGAACCTAAACTTTGTCTATACTATCTTTTTCTTTTTAAAATAATCTTTACATGATCACTTTTTGTATTTTATGCATGTGCATGCATTTTTTTTTCATGTCTCCTCATAAGCGATAGCTCTGACCGGAGTTGTCTGTCCTTCCATCTGTCCAGCCCATTCTTGTGGACACAAAATACCAGGAACGCCGTGAAGGCATTTCTTCAAATTTGGCATGAGTGTACACGAGGACGCCAAGATAAACTGATTAGATTTTGGTGATTGAAGGTTAAAGGTCAAAGTCAGTGACCTCACGTCTGTCCCATTCCCTTGAATTTCACTGGCTGGCAAAGGAATACAACCTTGATGGAGTAATTCTGGTTTGTTCATAAATCCTTTCCTTGCATTTTAACTTGAAGAACAAAGTATTTTGAACTGAATTAAATATAATTTTGAAATACTTTTTTAAATGTATGGGGTGATCATTCAGAAATAATGGGAAATAATATAATAACTTTTATCTTTTCTTTTTTTATGTACACCTACTTGTACATGATCAGGTATAATAATGTTTTCAAAAAAGACAAGTGATGGGATTTTGACAACACTACAAAAAGAAAAATAATAAAATAATCCTGATTGTGTGTACATATTTTGGCAGAGAAAACTAATTAATGTGACAGAAACCCTTGGAGTTGGTTGAATGGCAGCTCATGAGCAAAGATTAGTTACACAACCTGAAACTCTGGCATTCCAATATTTCACAACAATGTATGAAACACATAAAGCATTTAGGATATGCTACTGTCCTCCCATTGGCTACTGCTGTCTG
Organism: Monopterus albus; assembly: GCF_001952655.1. NCBI lineage: Eukaryota > Metazoa > Chordata > Actinopteri > Synbranchiformes > Synbranchidae > Monopterus > Monopterus albus. Next base: position 264,611 of record NW_018127963.1, read on the forward strand.
ACCCTGGTTCTGGCCTAACACTAACCCTCTGCTCTTCACTTTGCTGTATTTGCAAAATAAAGAGCAGCAGAGAGAGAAGAGGAAAAACAATACTCTATGACACAGTCTCAGTAGAGGAAGAACTTTTACATGAAGGAAACCCCACTCAGATAGATTGGAGCTTGATATGAATGTGAACAATTATGGTGGAAAATACAGTAAAATCTAAGAAATATACCAAACCACTGAGTCTGAAATACAGACAATGAAATGAGTGACAGCAGCAAAATACTGTAAAACAAGACAAATCTAGATAAAAAATGACATATGTTCAAATCAGTTTCAATATGACACATATTGCCAGAGTGTGTTCACAGTGATGAGTCTCACATAAAGTGGCGTTTGCTTTCCGCCTGAAGTGTGCAAACATTGTGGGACTCAGTTGCCTGGCAACATGACTTTTTTGTTGAAGTATTTTTCCAGCTTCGCAATCACTGGGCTGAGGTCAGGAGACAAAATCAATCAAAATGCTGACTCTGGAGTTTATGGGAGTGATAAGGGTCAGTGACTGCACCCTGGTGCTCTGAAATGCATGGATGCAAATAGTCCACTCCTTTTGTGACATGTGGAGAATCATCATCTGATAGCCCAAACTTTCCTGCCTGCTAAAGCAAAACAATACATTTATCTAGTGCTATAACTAAATGCATCTCGTGCAAACAGATTTGGTGGAAGAGAGTACGGTATCTGATAAAACTGAGCCTGTAGTCAGATGAAACTCGTCAAAACATAATTTAGGGACAGGTGTAAGCAACCAAAAACAAAACAAAGACAAAATGAAAAGTGAGCCCTCCCACTGGAGATGAGATGAGCCAGAAGAATGTGTAGCACTGAAAGAAGGAGGCGAGATGGAGGGCAGAAAGCCAGAAACACATAATTCATCTGTTTAGAATATTGTTTGATGAATATTCATATTCTGCTTTCTAGAATCATCACAGGACCAATGCTGAGAAGGAAGAGGAGGCATTAAGTTATCGAAACACATACTGTACTGTGGAGAATTTGAAACATACAGTAATTGTCACAGTCCTGTAAAATTCATCTCCAAAATGTTACCTTTTTTTTTAGCTTTGTGACAATACCTTTATACTAAATCCAATGATTTTTAAAAATTATTTATTTAGCTGTAAAAGTTGGATGAAATCTTTCTCGACACATAAAACACTTCATTATTTAATTTATCTGAAGATTAGAAATGACCAAATTCAGAGATGTGTTTTCTATGAATAGTAAGTTAAATGCATCATGGTTTTTTTGAAGTGGACACACTTGATGAGCACTCAGACCTTTCCTTCCAGCGACCCCCTGATAAATGAACAATTATTGATGAATTATGTGTACTTCTTTTTAACATGGCTCTTTGCTCAGCGCTCACAAAAGTTGATGATTTGCTTTCAGGCTCAGAGTGCAGCTTTATTTGATTTATTTGGTCTTTTGTTTGGATCCTGACCTTTCTGTGTTATTGCTCTCCTTTGTCTTCTATTTATGTGACTTTTATTTTATTTAACTCATAGCTCTCTCTCTGTCTGTATTGTTTAAGTTGATTTCTGATTTCTGTGGAGCAGTCAGGTAAAAAAGCTTCAGGAGTTTAAAATGACACAGTGTAACCTTGAGTAAAAAAGTGTACATCTTTATCTATGCCATTTACTTGGACATCAGCAGAAGCCTGCTGATGATAAAATACTGATACCTGAATAGTGGGTGTGGGTGTCTGTTGATTCAGTGTGTAGAAACATCTCTGTTACACCTCAGCTGCTGAGCAGCTTCTACCTCATACAGTCAACAGACAGGGCCGATGCCAAGGGATCAAACATGCTGGACAGGTTTGATTTAGAAAATAGATGGCCTATCACTGTCACCAAGACAGGGATAGATTACAATCTGGTGACATTGAAGCAAAGCAAAACTGTCTCCATCATGTTTGCTTTTCACAGTGACTGGAAGTTGTACAGCTGTAGCACAATACAGTATCATCAGAAAATCGGGTATTGCTACAAGCTAACAACCACAAGCTAGCACCCTGTCCAAGCCATCAAAATAAAAATCAAGACATTTTAGTTCCCAGACCAAGTAAATTAGTTAGCCTGCTAATATTATGATATCACAATTTACACTATTAGTGAAGTGTACTATTGAATAATGAATGTTAAACACGTGAATAATAATTCTCTTTCCTTTACTATTTTAAAAAGCTGCTCCAAAAAGAAATATTCAATAAGGTGACCAAACAGACACCTCAATAAAATAAAATAAAATAAAATGAATTTGAATTAAATTAAAAGGATTCTTAGCAACGTAATAATAGCTTACCTAATATATGATGCACCTTTTTAGTTTTTGACACCTTTAATGTGAAATTTGATTTTGGTGTATCTTTATTGGGGATGTACAAATTACCCCTGCTAAGCACAGCGCAAACCACCTTGACATGCGTCACCAGAAGGTGGTTTCATCATGTCAAAGACAGTGTGTACTGTATTTCCAGGACATCATGGGAAGCTGTTAATAGCCTGTCACTGCAGTGGAAACACAAGTAGCAGGATGATCCAACAACGCGCAATGAAGCAGAGCTGGGTAAACAGAGAAGGGAGATTTTGTGACATAACTATACCTATGCCAATTTATGGAGAGCCTCAAAAATAGAGAACATATGATTTTGTTAATACAGGAACAATAATGCTAATTAACATGCGCAATTACGTGTTTTGATGGCGTCCCCACTGTATTTCGGCAACAGGTCTATAAATATGCAGTTATGTCCGTTGTGATACAAAACCTATACAAATATTTGCAGAGTGCGACAAATGTGTATAGGCTACAGTCTGGAAGGTGGGTTTGAGTTTGCGCTGCTACTGTACATTACAGCCTGCAGCTCGTCTGTACGCGCTCACTGAGACTTTGCAGCAGCTGAGCGCAGAATGAGCAAGTGGCACAGATTGTTCCCTCGACAGAATTATTGAAGAGAGCAGGCTGTGGACGTTGAATAACACTTATTGTCAGGCTGACAAGAAGTCACTTTGTTTTACTGACTGTCATAAACAGCTAAGAGTGAAGAGCTGTTGACTTATGGAGCGCTGCGTGAGAGAAGACCAAACCTGAGGTAAGACGCTTTACCGCATGCATTTAATAAAAGTTTACAAGATGTGGAGCAGGCTTCCAAAAATCTAAAAATCTATTTTTTTTATCACTATATTAACTCAAGTACTGTACAGTAGCCTACATAGGTATAATTTTGAGGTATCCTTATTTATATGAGCACTTATATATAATAAAGTACAAACCTAAATACTTAAACTTTTCTCCCCTTTTATCAGCTGCAACATTAAAATGATAAAAACAAATCTAAAAATAATATGACACATCAATATGAAATATTTCATTCTGAATGATGAGCCCTTTTGCTTTTGGTGCTTTAATTATATTTGACTACTAATACTTGTGTAGTTTTGTTTTATTAATTTAACTTTTATTTGTATCACTTTTTAAAACTATTGTATTTCTACTTTTACTTTAATAAAGGATGAATGTAGTGTTCATGGCACCAGCGTTAATGCTCTGAAAATAATTATTTGTGGATGGAAAATTGTTTTGGCACTAGAATACTTATTGTGAAGTGAGTTTACATCACACCCAAAACTAAATGTGCATAACGTAAATGTTGTAAACACTTTATTATAAACTAAAAGTTCTGGTTTCAAATAACTCTGTCACCAGAATCAACAGGGTGAATTTAGTAAAAACATTTTTTAGCCTCAGAAGTTTTACTCCAACTTTCTGTGTATCCTTTATTCAGTTTTTATTTGCACCATGTCAGCCAATGAGAGCTCTGATGCAGGCTGCAGGTCAGATGTCAGACCCAGCAACAATACCTGCCACCAAAAGGAAATGTCTGTCACCGCCTCTGCCATCTCCATGACCGTGGGCATCTTCTCCAACAGCCTCGCTCTCTTTATTCTGGTCAAATCCTATAGCCGTGCCCGGATCAGGTCCAGGGCATCCTTTCTGCTTTTTGCCAGCAACTTGGTGGTCACAGACTTGTTGGGCCATATCATCAATGGCTCCCTGGTGATTTTTGTATACAGTTCTCACAGGAGGTGGGAGACGTTTGACCCTCACCGCATCGTGTGCAGCCTTTTCGGGGTGTGCATGGTGTTCTTTGGCCTGAGCCCCTTATTCCTAGGGAGCGCCATGGCAGTGGAGCGCTGCATTGGAGTTACAAAGCCCATCTTCCACTCCACAGTGTTGGCTCCCCGCCATATGAAAAGGCTGCTGGCTCTCACCTGTCTGCTTGCTGTTCTGGTGGCTGTGCTACCTGTGCTGCTGTGGAGGCCCTACAAGGTTCAGAGCTCCCAAAGTTTTTGCTTCTTCCATATGGAGGAACCCAAAGACTGGCTGGATGTGTTCCTGGCTCTGCTTTTCTCTGTGCTGGGGCTACTGGCCCTGCTGCTGTCTATTATATGTAATACTGTGACAAGCTGTGCTCTGCTGCAGGGCAGGCTGCGGCACAAGCTTCGTAGCAGAGGCAGATCCTATCATATAGAGATGATCTGCCAGCTCCTGGCCATCATGTTGGTGTCCTGTGTGTGCTGGGGCCCATTACTGGTAAGAGTGTATCTTTAGCACTTTTAACTTTGCACATTGACATTAAATAAATAAATAAATAAACACAAAATGCAGGCTGTTGCTGGAAGAGCTCTTTCAAGATACTGCATCAGCTTAGAGTGGCATAGTTCCTGCTTCTTGATATCATGAAAATTAGTTGGATCTCCTCCTTATTTATTAATAGATTTCTGTTTACTGTAATAATATGTATTCATCTGTCATTATATTTACATTGCCACATTTTCTGACTTTTAACCACATACTATTTTCCAGTGTTAGAAGGTGCAGGAGTTTAAGTATTTGGGGTCAATAGTCCAGTGCAAAGGGGAGTGTAGGAAAGAGGTGAAGAGGCGAATGCAGGCAGGTTGGAGTAGGTGGAGAAAGGTGTCAGGAGTGTTGTGTGACAGAAGAGTGGCAGCAAGAATCAAAGGAAAGGTGTACAAGACAGTAGTGAGACCAGCTATGCTGTATGGGTTAGAGACTGTAGCAGTGAGGAAAAGACAAGAGGCAGAGATGGAGGTAGCAGAGATGAAGATGTTGAGGTTCTCTTTAGGAGGAACCAGGATGGACAGGATCAGGAATGAGCGCATCAGAGGGACAGCTCAGGTCGGCTGTTTTGGGGACAAGGTCAGAGAGGCCAGATTGAGATGGTTTGGACATGTGCAGAGGAGGGATAGTGGTTATATTGGTAGAAGGAGGCAAAAGGGTCAAGAGGAAGGCCAAAGAGGAGATTTATGGATGTGCTAAAAGAGGACATGAAGTTAACTGGTGTGGGAGTAGAGGATGCCGAGGATAGAGTTAGGGGGAAACAGATGATTCGCTGTGGCGACCCCTAACAGGAACAACTAAAAGAAGAAGATTATTTTCCTGTGTTGTTGCACTGATGGATTATAAATAGTGCACCTTTCAGTGCTTTTCAGTGTCAGATACAGAGAAATTGATTTTGAGATGCAGCTTAGGTTATTTAAAACATGTTTCCCCCTGCGCTGTTTTCTTTGATGACTGATTTGCACCAGACATGGTATAGTGAATGCAGTATAGAGGGGCTTGAGAAACATTAAACTACTTCTCAGAAAATCTGGATAAACAGTCTTGTTGTTGTGAGTAAACTTTGCAGTGTGTGTGACCTTGCACATAATTTGTCATAATGAAAGTGAAAACAAACCTCTGTTTGATGAAAGAACATGATGGAGTGGGATTGAAGTGGTGTATTAAAACAAGCAAACACTGTCTCGTTACTGATTTTCCCACTGAATAATTTTATTCCTGTAAACGTTTTTCCATTTATTTTTCAGTCCCTAAAAGATGAGCTGGAAAACACAATTACTGCTTTAAAGATTCTTCTGTGGCTTAATGACTAAACATTAAGCATATGCATAAACCTAAACTTTATTGCCAAGTATTATCAAAAATACTGATTCCAGTCCAATGCCCCCCAATGTGCATAGCAATAAAAACAATAATAAATACAGTAAAATCACACGTTATAGAAGCAAAACATAGGCTAGCTGTTCAAAGAGTGCAATAGCCCGGGGGAAGAAACTATCTCTGTGTCTGGTTGTCTTGGCGTACAGTGACCTGTAGCACTGCCCATAGGGGAGGAGTTCAAAGAGTTTGTATGCAGGGTGTGAGGGGTCTGCAGAAATCCTCTCTCTTGATTACTATTACAGTGAAGTATTTGCATATGTCACAATTAAATTGCTAGCAAGATTTTGAGTCAGTGAAAAGTTATAATATTTCTTCAATATTTAGATATTTGCATCAATTATATTAGGATGTTCAGTTTAGTGTTTTCTAATTTGTCCAACACATCACAATGAGATGCCCTTGTTAACTGTTTTTTTTTTATCTGTGTCTGTCTATAAAGGCATTTACTGAACAAACCCAAATCACATGTTGCCTCTTTAAATACAATTTTATTTTATCTGCAGTCATTTAAGTTTTTCAGCCACTTTTTGTTATTTTATAACCACTCTGTCAGATCCAGGTCACCATTTTGAGCGCCAGAAACAAAAATGAGAATGCATCTTCCAGTCTGCTGATGGTGGTACGTATGGCCACGTGGAACCAGATCCTGGACCCCTGGGTCTACATCCTGCTCAGGAGGGCTGTTCTTCGGAAAATTTTCATGTTGTTCCAGTGCTGCTGGAGCTCAAAATCTCACAGCCTACACCACTGGCAGTGTAGTATGCTTCGCACCTCAGTGAAGACTAGTAACTCAGGAGCATCAGTCCCGTCTGACGGCTGCTGCCAGGGCAGATTCCCTCTGCCAGACACTGCAGTCAAATCCATCACCTGAGCCCTGGCTGATCTCAGAACACCTGAAAACTGAGAAAAAAGGAAGAAGCTGTGAAGATGTGAAGAACTTTGTTGTTCATCATGAAGAGTCTGCTTTCATGTTACCTTTGCAATTTCATCAACATAAATTGGCAGTATTGTGGTACAGTGTAAAATGTGGGATTAACTTTTTGAGCTGAACTTTGAGCAGTTATTAATGCTTCAACATCTCTGAACAAAATCTGTCTAAACTGTTCACAGTGGTCAGAGAATATGACAGTCACAGCTAGGTTGCTTTAATCATTCCTTTGTTTTGCCATTTCAGTGGGAAAAGCTACTGTTTTTGGTCTTAACAGTGCTGAGATTTCCATGACAGTTACAGCCTGTGGCCTGTAAATAGTTACTGAACCTGTCTGGTCCTTCTGTGATTCTTTTTGTCCTGTTGTATTATTCAGTACACAGTAGTTCTGGTCAAAACATAATATACCCCTGTGTCTTTTGACCTCACATGTGAAAAAGGTGACATTGATTCATGATTATTATCTAATCAATTTACTAATTCAGGCTACATTTGAGACATTTCTTTGGATCATAATATGAACACTTTTCAGCAGATGAATGCAATTTATGTATGTTGAGGTTACCTACACTACTTATTTACACTGTAAATAATGAGTATATAATAGTATCTATCTATCTTTTTTGATGTAGGTAAAGATCATCTTACTTTCTTTGTAGACATTTCCATGCAGTCATAACAAATACCTGTCAGTCAGTCAGTACATTACAAAAATGTGATGCCCTGAAAAAATGCTTTTGTCATCTCTCTCTCGTGAAATCTTGTCAGTGTCTTTGAGCTAAACTGTGTAATAAAGGTGAAAATGTTGCTG
>NW_018127963.1:272486-301369 GCF_001952655.1 Monopterus albus
GGGGGTCACTGTCAGAAGGAAGTGGCGTTTGTTAATGTAATTTATAAAGTGTCCTCTAGGTGGAAGCATACCACCCAAAGTCCTCCAACTGATCGGAAGCGAAGAAGAAGAAAATCCATTATGGTATGTGACGTAATCTCTTCCTCATAACCTCCATCTTTCAGTGCCGCATGCCTCAGTGGATAACTGATCAGGTTTGTTATGATAAATGCTGATTTGTGTGAATTGCGAGGTGTTTGTGGAGCGTGTGGCTGTTGTTGTGTGGTCGAGCAGAATTGTCGGGCTGAACAGAGCAGTGACACCGTGTGTGTGTGTGTGTGCTGTCTGTTCGGTCCTGTGTTGTGTTTTCATCTCTGCAGCTGCACATGAACATACACAGCAGGTTGGTCAGACAGTCTGCTGACCAGCAGGAGCTAGTCGGAGGCGTTGTTGGATCTGCGACGTGTGTTTTCCCGTGTGTTATCCCGTGTGTTAAATGTGTTTTAGTGGTTTTGTTATATTGATGAAACCAGCTTTGTCTTGTTGCTGTCATTTTTAAACAGGTGTGTCTTTGGGAATTGGTCACTTTCTGTCTCCTTGTTAGCTCGTTTTGTGGCCACCGCTAATGTTACAGCTCACTGGCGATAGGGGAAGCAGTAGCATGCTAAAAATTAGCTAGTTAGCTGTAACATGTATGTGTCTTCAACGTTATCCAGTTTTCTCATGTTGTAGGAAAGAACATGAATCAAGAAAAACTGGCAAAACTTCAAGCCCAAGTCCGGATAGGAGGAAAGGTAAGTCCACACTGGTCCATTTGTTTAGACTAGGAAGATGTAATGTTGGGAAACCACGTATGTGTTACTGTCATCCTTGGCATTTAGTAGGTGTGTGTGATTAATAGTAGGGGCTTTGTTTGTTTGTTTGTTTTGAGTGATCATTTAAGCCTACAAGTGTGCTCCAGGAGTTTGTTCTGATGTGTTGGGTGTAGATACAGGAGCAGTGGAGCATATTTCCGACCAAACCAGCAGCGATATTCTTAAGTGACTTTTTGGACTTTTGGTTGAGTAAAAGAAGAAATCTGAAGACATCACTGGGCGCTGAGAAAATGTGATGAGCATTTTTCCATTATTTTTTGACAATCCATAGACTCAACTATTAATCAATTAATGGAGAAGAAAATAGGTTAATTGATAATGAAAATGATTTTAGTTACAGCCATAATTCAAAGTATGAAATGCATTTTTATTTATAGCAACATAACTACAGAGTACACCTTACCACTTTCAAATTCATAACAGTCAAATGTAATAAAATGTATTTGAGTTTTTTTTAGTTAAACTATAGGGTTTATGTAAAGTCATCATTTAGCAGCATAACAAAAAAAGCTGCTGTAGAATTTAACAAAAGAAAATTCTTAACAGGAACAGGAGGCACCAACTCACCTTGAAGGCTGCAGAGCTGAACTGTTCAACAGGCAGCAACCAATTCATAAGTGCTGAATGAAGACTCTTGTTGCCACCATTATCCTTTATATCTTCTTTTTTTTTCTTCTTGTTGGCTGCACCTAGATTTAAGTCTCTGCCATTCAGGAGTTGTGTGCCTACTTTGGTTTCAGGGCTCTGCGCGTAGGAAGAAGAAGGTGGTCCACAGAACTGCAACAGCTGATGACAAAAAGCTACAGAGTTCTTTAAAGAAGTTGGCTGTCAACAATATTGCTGGAATTGAGGAGGTAAATTGGTATGGATCTGCTTTACAAAGAAACCCTGAATGTTAACACACCTTGTGGTACATACAGTACATGTGATTGTGTGTGTGCGTGCGTGTGCACTGAGTGGTCCTCTCTTCTCAGGTGAACATGATCAAGGATGATGGAACTGTGATCCACTTCAACAACCCCAAAGTTCAGGCCTCCCTGTCTGCCAACACCTTCACCATCACGGGCCACGCTGAGACCAAGCAGCTGACAGAGATGCTTCCCGGGATCCTCAGTCAGCTCGGAGCAGACAGCCTCAGCAGCCTGCGCAAACTGGCAGAACAGTTCCCTCGGCAAGGTGGGTGTGCCTGGACCTGCACTATCAGACTTCTGGTCTGTCTGGTCACTTATGTAAAAGAGGAGGATGAGGAGCTGTGTCTAACCAGCACAGGGTGTGTTACAGTCTTAATGTATAGCAGCACTAAACAGATTCACATGTTGGTGGCTTCAGAAGGTCTGACTTAACTAATGAAAAATATGTATTTCACTACTTATAGATCCTGTTTTCATGCAGCATTAATGTTAACATTTATATTTGCAGCAGGCTTTATACTCTGGGATGGGGGTTGGGCTGGCTTCTGTCAAAACGATAAAATGCTGTGCAGGAAAAATTGGATCTGGTTCAACTTTTTCTGCAATGCAACATGACATCATCCAGCAAGATGCTGCATTGGCCAATCATGTGCAAGCACACACTGTATTTCTGTTGTTTACCTCAGTATCTTCACAACTAAAGGTAATAGAGTTGGTGCCAGGATGTTTTGTGCTGTCTGTAAATATTTCAAACCACTGTGATCTAATAAGCTTTAAACACACAACTCTGCCCCCCCCCAACATTACTTTTATTGTTTTTCTCAGTTCCTTTAGTACATTTCTCGGATCAGTCGTGAACTTTTCAAATCCACTTGTTCATCACTTGCTTTTATCTTGTTGATCAAAATGTATTATCCTGGTTCTCTGTTGGAAAGTCTGACCTTCCAAAACACCTGGGCATTAGGGCCTTGCAGAAGTCATTAGTTGCAGAATGGTTGAACCAGTTATCATATTCTTTCAATCACTTTTCTGTCGATAGTGACATGTTTAGTGATGTGTTTAGTTTTGAGGGAGAAACTAAGGATTTTGAGCAAGTAACTGGCTTTTGTAGGTAGTCCAGTGTGTTGTGCTGTTTAAATGAACTGTTTGGAGAAATGCATTTACTGTTTTTCAGATGTTAAGGATGATTTGAGAAATGTATGAAAACAACTGAGAAAAACTGTAAAACAGGGCAAATGTCTGTCATGTCATACTATTGAGGACCAAGATTATATTTATTTAAACAGGGCTGATGATATTATTATTATCTCAATACTTTTCAGTGTTTCCAGCCTCTGTGGCTCTCTGCTGTCGTATCCAAGCCCGTTCATTCTACTGAAGCAATGTACTGTAGCAAATGTTTTAAAAACGCATCAGTATGTGCATTTTTAAGGACCTAAATAGCATCCTGAAAAATCTTAGCACTGTAGTTTTTAGAAAACTACTCAAACAATTGTCATTACTGTGTTTATTGGCAACCAGTTTTTAGCTATTAGTATCATTATTTAGCTGTTTGTAGTTTAGTTTTTAGTATATTAATGCGAGCTTGGTACTCTAGAGAGAACGGAGCAGAACAGTGCATGTGGGGCTCAACTTCAAATAAACCACACTGTGCATGTACGTACATCACAATGAGGGAACATGTCTAGTGCGATAGTGCCGCCAGTTGGTATATTTCTTTATAGATTTTGGAACATTGGCGGTAAGATGGATGAGATGTATCACGTGTTGGCTCCACACAAAGCAGGCTAATGAAAATAGGTATTTCATAAGATTTGGTGACAATCACAAGACTTGTACTGTAAGAAGATATCACATATGCTGTTACAACAATGTATTCGCTAAAACAAAAATGTATTTTTGTTCTTTTTGTGCATTTTATCTCAGCTATCGACAGCAAGGCTCCAAAGGCAGAGGACATTGAGGAAGAGGATGATGATGTTCCAGGTATGAAGTCAGACAGTTAAATGTTTTTTTGTTTTTTTTTCCCTTTTCTACAGACGCATTAGCAGCAATTTCCATAGAGTTATCCCAGAATTTGAAATGTTTTATTATTCAGTAAAATGAAGTAGAGGTGGGATTTGCTCTACTGCAACCCTTGAAAGAATAAAGTCAGTTTGGTACATATAGTGGAGTCAGACTGTCCTGCGGTATAATTAACACTTTGTTCCTGTTGTTCTGCAGATCTGGTGGAAAATTTTGATGAAGCGTCAAAGAATGAGGCAAACTGACAAACGTCACGTGCACATGGACTCAACTGCAGTGATACAACAAACCTTCTCCAGTCTTTTTAACTCAAGTAAACCAGACACATCCCCCCCCCCAAGACAAACAGAGACTTTTCTATTTTATGATGGCCCACAGATATCTGAGTCAGACTGGCTGTGCACTAAAAAGAGAAACACTCCTACTTCTGGTAAACCGTTAAATCCCTTCATCACATTGTCCGTCACGATCAGGACTAGAGGGTCATTAAAGCTCATGTCTTAAGACCTTTTTTGTTTATGAAACAAAATAAAGGTGATTAACATTTTTAAGGTGGTGGTGTGGTCATTGACAAGGATTTGTAAAAAAAAAAAAAAAAGTTCTCCAAATGAAAATTTTGCATAGAAATAGTAACGATCTACAAACAAAATGCTTCTGAAACAAAATATAATCTTTGCTAATTCTGGGTCACTGAAAATGATTTGGTCTGGTTTGTCGGCTATATGGTGCTGGCCGTGTATCAGATTTTGCCTCAAATTGTCCAATCTTTGTTACGTTACAGAAGGAAAGGCCTCTGAGCAAAACCAGAAATTGTAATGACATAAATCTTTGTGGTTCTAATGATAAAACTAGCAAAGACAAATTCTTTGTGTATAATCAAAATCAAAGGGTGATAATGGCTAAATATCTTGAAACTATAGCCAATTAAGTCTTTTAAAGGTCATATTGGAATTTATGGGTTTTTTAAAATAGTAGACCAGTAAAATCTAGTCATTTACTGATCCTGACAGGTTGTAGTGGGAGGCTTTTGTATCCAGCATCACAGCTCTGGTTTGGCTTGTTCGCTGCCCTGCGGCTTGTGGAGCCAGCAAACTGGGGAGGGACATTTCTGCACTCCTCTTGAGTTTATTCAAAGAGCTGCAGAGACACAGGGGAGGAGGAAGATCGCACATGGAGGGAGGGGGGAGAGAGGCGAAATCGTATTATCCTCCACTTGTGAACGATGCTGCTTGAATCCGCATCCCTCGGAACTTGGATGTGACAGGATAAAATGCTGAAGTTCTTCTCTGCGCGGGACGACGAGAATGAAAGCCTTCTGGGAGCAATGACAGAAGGTAAGACGCATTGAGTTCAACGGGGTAGGGGGCGCTTTACTCTTCATTCGGTGCTTGTGTGGTATAAGATGATACTGCGCGTCTGTGTTTGATACAGAAAACCGCTGATACAGCATTTGGCTGCGCGCATAGTCTGCATCATCTCAAACGTGTGAGTTGCGCACATTCCTGTGTTAAGACAGGCTGCGCACATACACACGCTGTCCTAAGACTCCCCAAACGTCTCAAGATAATCTCAGTAGAAGCGTCCTGCCCGGTCTGATGTAACAGGATGCGAGGTGAGTGTCGCATTGCCTCCGGCCTCGGTGCCTGCCAGCGGATTAAACATTTGCGCGTGTGTTGAATGCGTCACTGTCCCGGGAAGCGGGCGCGCAGTGAGCTTGATCGGTGCAGCCGTGCCACCGTTTAGTGAAATCTTTACTCCATAGCTGAACCAGCCCGGCTGACAAAGAGTCTGCAGTGCAGTTTAACCTGGCAAACTAGTTCGTTTATGGGCTTTTACAAATCATAAGGGGTCGTTTTGCAATTTATACCAAAGCACCTATCCCTGAACAGTCTGCTTACTGCACGGGTTGCTGTGCGGTAGCCTGTTTAATTGCAGTGGTGTATGAGGTACTGAGATAATTTACTTAGGTAAAAGTAGCAATAACCTGCCACAGTCTTAAATACTCAATTACAATTAAGTATTAGCATCAAAATACACTTAAATGTTGCAGCTGGTGCTAATTTTAACTACTTTATGCTTATAATTTGAAGTATTTTACATATTGCTGCAGGATCACTAAAGGTCTATGATTATGGTTTAATAATGTCAAACTAAAAAGTATCCAGTAACTAAAGGTATCAAATTAATATTGTGAGTAAAAGTACACATTTTTCTCTGAATGTAGTAAAGTCAAATTATGAGGTAACAGATAATGAAAATACTCAAGTAAAGTACAGATTCCTCAAAAATCGTACTTAAGTATAGTACTTGAGTACATGTACTTTCGTTACTTTCCCCCTCTATTTAATTGTTTGCTTTAGTGGCTCCTGATGAATTATCGCTCAGTGAAACAGCAACAGATGTATGACCGTCCTTTGTAGTGCTGTTGGCACTCAGATACAGAACCACTGTTGAACTTTTTGGCCTCTGGGGAAGCCAAGTGATATTGTCAGCTGCTTCTACACGGTTCTATACTGATATTTAGTCCACACCGTACCTCTTTTAACAACAACTGTACACATAAATTAACACATACTGCTGAGTGGCCACTTCATGTGAACACAGCTTTCCTGACTAGTGAGTTGCTGTTAATGGGCATGTGTGCATGGTATGTGAATGTGTGTGTACTTCACAGACAGAGGTAAACATGTTCATTATATTATCATGCTTCCTCTCAAAACAGATGAAGGAGACAATCTGTCTCTTAAAGAAAGCAAACACCACTGGTTGAACAGACCCTGTCTCCTGGTTCTCAAAGATGGGGAAGTGTCAAAACCTGGATTGGGCTGTGGACAAATTGGAGCAGAATCTCCTTCTAAAGCCACATCGGATGCAACAGACAGAGGCACTTTTGGATCACGTGAGCAGAAACCATGTAAACATCCTGTCAAACCTGCTTCACCCTCCCAGCTGGAGGAGGGCAGCTGCACTGTGACCACTGTCTCTTCATGGGGCGAGAGCTGTTTTGGGGAGTGCTCCAGTCCCCTGGTGCTGAGCCCTGCTGAGGCTGAGTGGGCTGAGGTGGAGGCAGAGGAGAAGAAGCTCCAGGCTCTCCCATTGAAAGAGGACTCAGTGATTGAGGAGAAGGAGCTGGAGGAGAGCAGGCTGGAGCAGCAAGAGCAGTCCTGCAGCTCAGAGGCAGCTACAGCATCCTTTACTCCCTTACATGAAGAGACATATGGCAAGGTGCCCAAGGAGCTTCAGAGTCAGTTTCACTTTCCTAGATCTAAAGGACAAGATGAGACAAATACCAGTACGATCCAAGCAGCCAGTGTTGCAGGAGAAATGGGGAATGTGGCAGCTTCCCCTGGGGATCCTGATAATGAGTGTCAGCTGAGCTCTGTTGGAATTCTGTCAAAGGATCAAGGCACTGTCCTTGGAGATGTAGCTCCAGTGTGGGTCCCTGATGCTCAAGCAGAGGTTTGCATGAAGTGTGGGGTCAAGTTTACCTTTACTAAGAGGAGGCATCACTGCCGTGCTTGTGGGAAGGTAAGGAGCATTTGAATTTTATATGTCCCCACCCAAAGTAAAATCTGACTTAATAGTTGATGTGTGACGTATGTGTGTCTGTGTTTGTGTTGTGTGCTTGTGTGTATCATCAGGTGTTTTGTGCACTTTGCTCCAATCTGAAATTCAGACTTACACATTTGGATGGCAAAGAGGGACGAGTTTGTGTTTCCTGTCATTCAACCCTCATCAAATGTAAGCCCTGACTTATTTTGAGTCAAAGTAAGTTTTTTTTCTCTTTTTTTTTAAATGAAAACTTGAAGTAGCTCTTCCACCTTCTCCTCAGGGACACCCCCATGGGGAAAAAGGAGGGTGTGGTTCGCAGATGAAATCCTCACCAATAAGCAGTCAGAGTCTGCTCCAGCCACACCAGTCAGAGGGCCAACCTTTTCACCGCTGATGAGACAAGCACTGGACGGGTCTGTTAAAAGCCCTGTGGGTTCACCACAGATCAGGGGAGCCTTGAGGCCCCACAGGACGACTATCAATGTAGGATCGCTCAAAACATAACTTTAGACTATATGATAGTTGTTGTTCTACCATTGATAGGAAAATGAATTACAACAGTGTTCAGGGCTCCTATATGCTAAACAGTTGGTACTATATACAGTGGACTTGACAAAGAAGTGGGCCCATTTCTCTACCTCCTTCTTCCTCTAGGAGGCCTGTGGTCCTTATGGTTGGGGCACCACTGCTTTAGTGAGCAGCTCAGTAAACCTCATCCCCCTGGATGGCCTGCCACCTATCCTTACCTCCACAGGAGTCAAAGGAGGTGAGTGGAGTTTAATGCCACTTGAGATAAACACAGGTTCACAGGTAACAACCAAATTACTTTTTGGTTTCTGCATCATAGCAGTGCAGGTATTTCCTGATCTTCAAATGTGCTTGGCCCACCCCATCCAAAGATAGAAGTAGAGGCAAAAACCAAAAACAAAAACATGCTAATTGGGCATCACCAGGCGAGGTGAAGATTGGGTCTGTTATGTTGAAGTGCTGACAAGCAGTGATGACAAAAGCAGGAGCAAGTTACTGCATTATTATTGCACTGTAGCTTGTTGTTTGTTATTTTCAATTTGTGTAATTTATTTCATTTTAGCAACATTTTTTATTTTTTTTCTTAATTGATTTTATTCTGGCTTTTAATCCTTACTGTTTTAATGCTGTTAATGTTTTTATTTGCCTCTGTGTATGAAATGTGCTACATAGATAAAGCTGCCTTGCCATATGTGTCAAGTGACAGCAGCAATTACAGAGCAATTATAGAGTAATACTGAAACACCTAAATGAGCAGAGTTTTCTGTACTGAATAAAACACTAACCGGTGATACCTGTTGGTATCTGGCATCCAGAGATTGTGTTAAGCAACAGTGAAGTTTTCCCACACCCATTTAAAGGTATCAGGACAGACATGTTACAGCTACCCCATTTTAAACTGCTAAAGTATAGTACCATTATGCATGATGATCCAGATATTACCAGAATCAAATTATGCATGACCAGCGCCAGGCTGCTGCAAAATACATGCATAAACAGACAAGCTTCTGTGCACACCATACTAATGGGCAATAACCCTTCAGTTTATATACAGCTTCATTCAACTCTTGTACTAATAGTGTACTGGCAAACTCCATATCTATCTACTGTAGCAGTTTGGGCTGGTTAGTTTTTGTGACTGCACTGTAAAAAAGAGCAGTGACTGGAAGGGTAGCAGTTTAAATTCACATCCTCAAGCTGCCTGTCCTTGCATTTGCCCTTCTTATAAAGAGACATTAAACTACAGGTTACTAATTATTACACAGATATGAATTCAATTTCAAACACAAATCCTTTATGAAGCTAGGTTTGTTGGTCCACAAAAGCCACAGCACATTTTTAAAAAAGGGTCTGCATACCAGTTCAAAGTATAGCTCAATGCAAAACAAAGGTCAGATGATAATTGTGCAACTGTATGTTTTTTTTTTCTTCAGATTACACTGTGGAGGAGCAGCCCTCTGAGACACTGCTTATTCAGGAGTTAGAGAGTGGCAGGCCCAAGCCTCTGGTGTTTGTTCTCAATGCCAACCTGCTCGCAATGGTCAAGCTGGTCAATTGTAGGTGTCTGTTATCTTTCCTTCACTGTGCATGATAAATTGGACAGAGAAATATGCACTGTAATCATATTGTACACAGTTAAAATTAAGTATAAAGCTAGTATGATCCTAAAATCATGCTTGATGGAAAATTAAGAAAAACTTTCCTCCAAATTCCTACTCTCAAATTCCTTCTCTATTTAGGAGTACCAATAAAAAAACTGCCCATGTACATGCTTGAGATTGTGCCTTGATTGTGGGTGACAGATGTTAACAGGAAGTGCTGGTGCATGACGACAAAGGGAATGCACGCTGTGGGCCAGGTGGAGGTGGTGGTGCTGCTGCAGTGTCTGCCTGAAGAGAAGACTTTCCCCAAAGACATTTTCAGCCACTTCATCCAGCTATACAGGGATGCCCACACAGGTCAGGTCCACACATAACAAGTTGCTTGTGTGCAGTAATTTGCAACAGGCTACATAGTAATAGTGGTGTTGACAATGTTGAATGTTGTTTTCTGTCGGACCCTAATCCATCCATAAGGAAAAATCATCTCAATGCACTGTCAAGTGTTTGTTTTTTTTCTGTTACTCATCTGTCCTTGCCTCTGTATTTCTGTAGGGAAGGTTGTGAACCACCTGTCACTCTCCCTATTTGGCAGTTGTTTCCTGGGCAGTGAGGAGCATGCAGGCTTCCTGTATGTTCACTCCACTCTCCAGTCTCTTCAAGGTCTACCTCTGCCAAACCAGCCCTACCTCTTTGGCCTGCTGGTCCACAGAGCGGAGATGGCCTGGGCCAAAGCCTTTCCCTTGCGTCTCATGCTGCGACTTGGGGCTGAGTACAGATGTAAGCCAGGCACTGGTGTGAAACCTTGCATCTCTGATGTTACAGGTTTCCTCTTCAGTTACAAACTCTATCTCTCTTTTGTCAGTTTACCCATGTCCTCTGTACAGCGTGCGCTTCAGGAAGCCTTTGTTTGGGGAAATAGGTCACACCATAATGAGGCTGCTAGTGGTGAGTGTGGTGTTTTGTAACTACATTTACCATCAGTATTAAGAAATTTTGTGTCGTAATTTTTTAAAAAGAGTTCCTCCCATCCTGTTTCAGGACTTCAGGAATTGCTGTTACAGCCTGCCAATGGTTCCGGGGCTCACTGTGGATCTAGAGGCTCAGAGGACCCGCATAAAGTTACCAACCACTGGATATAACGAGGTAACAATAAGTCTTTGTGTGCTTCACAGTTAATACTAAAGTTATGTCCTCTTCATCAGCCCCTCCTTTCCTCTCTGCTTTCCTGTTTCACATTAGCTGATGAAGGCTTTGAATAAGTCCAGTGAGCATGTGCTGGCCATAGGGGCGTGTTTTAATGAGACTGCGGACTCCCACCTCATCTGTGTGCAGGGGGACGATGGCCAGTACCAGACACAGGCCATCAGCATTCACAATCATCCACGCAAAGGTGAGCCATAACAGGATACTTGAAGGTAGATCAAGTATCATATTTGTAGTAGACAACAGTCTCACTGGACTGATGCATGAGATCATTTACCTGTGGTTTAGAGTGCACTGTAAAGAAAGATATAAGCACATTTAAAATTGTACAAGAGCGAAGTGCAGTCTTTCAAGAGAATAATTTTTAAAAATTTAACTCCATCATTAAAGCATAATTACAAATTCATGTTGTGCATTCAAACATTGTGCAAACCCAAATAACTTTATTCTAAATTGTAATCTTCCTAAAGATGTTACACTGCATCCATACAAAATGGAACTGTGGATGTTAATATTTCACTCAATTTTAGTTTGAAATGAATTTAATAGCATAGGAATGAGCAGATACAGACCAAGACATAACACTATGCATTTAGCAGTTCATCTGAAAACTGCCCAAAGGGGAATGCAAGGGACAGTAAAGGGAAGCAAATAGCACCAAGGAATCAGGTAGCTAATTATATTCAAGGGACAAAAGTGGTGCACTTTCCCTTATGTAACACTAGATGGCACTAGATGATGTTCATCACTGCAAAGATCACTTGTAACAAGGTTGGAACCACAGAGTTTCTTTCTAAAGATCTCTTTTTCTTTCTTTCTGTCTTGTTGCAGTTACTGGATCATGCTTTTTTATATTCAGTAGTGCTCTGAAAGCATTTACAGGATACCTAGCCAAGTCCAGCATTGTAGAAGGTAGGCTCTTCACTCAGAGAACACTCTGGTTGACCTTGACTTTTACTTCCCTGCTATATTCAGAAAATTCATTGCTTACGTTTTAAGTGGTGCATGTGAACATCACTGTCTCAAAACTGGTTTATTCCAAATATGCTGATCTTTGTATGTGTGTGTCTGTGTACATCTTAACAGACTTTGTCTAGGCGTGTGTACATGTTGATGCATGCAAGTGTGCCTGTGTGTGTCTCCCTGCTGGTGTCTGTGTGTTTCTCCTGTATCGCTGCCCCCTTTCTCCAGATGGGCTAATGGTGCAGATTACCATGGAAACCATGGCAGAGCTCCGTCGGTCATTACGGGAGATGAAAGACTATACTGTCACCTGTGGACGGCTTGACCAGCCAGACAACCAGGAGCTTGTTTGTGTACAGTGGGTGCAGGAGAAATGCACTGTGAATAAGGGGTGAGTGTGTGTAGCTGCTTGAAGCTCATGGGGCAGCTGCAGCAAGACAACAATAAAACATTCAGGTGTAAAGGTAGATTAATGAGAACTGTAATTAATGTGTAGAAAGCCAGTGGCATCTAGTTTTGTGCCACAAAAGTATATGCAAGATTTCACACTAACCAGCCATTTCTGGTCCATGTACAGTGCCTTGCGAAAGTATTCGGCCCCCTTGAACTTTGCGACCTTTTGCCACATTTCAGGCTTCAAACATAAAGATATAAAACTGTAATTTTTTGTGAAGAATCAACAACAAGTGGGACACAATCATGAAGTGGAACGAAATTTATTGGATATGTCAAACTTTTTTAACAAATAAAAAACTGAAAAATTGGGCATGCAAAATTATTCAGCCCCCTTAAGTTAATACTTTGTAGCGCCACCTTTTGCTGCGATTACAGCTGTAAGTCACTTGGGGTATGTCTCTATCAGTTTTGCACATCGAGAGACGGAAATTTTTGCCCATTCCTCCTTGCAAAACAGCTCGAGCTCAGTGAGGTTGGATAGAGAGCGTTTGTGAACAGCAGTTTTCAGTTCTTTCCACAGATTCTCAATTGGATTCAGGTCTGGACTTTGACTTGGCCATTCTAACACCTGGATATGTTTATTTGTGAACCATTCCATTGTAGATTTTGCTTTATGTTTTGGATCATTGTCTTGTTGGAAGACAAATCTCCGTCCCAGTCTCAGGTCTTTTGCAGACTCCATCAGGTTTCCTTCCAGAATGGTCCTGTATTTGGCTCCATCCATCTTCCCATCAATTTGAACCATCTTCCCTGTCCGCTTTATACAGTGCCTTGCGAAAGTATTCGGCCCCCTTGAACTTTGCGACCTTTTGCCACATTTCAGGCTTCAAACATAAAGATATAAAACTGTAATTTTTTGTGAAGAATCAACAACAAGTGGGACACAATCATGAAGTGGAACGAAATTTATTGGATATTTCAAACTTTTTTAACAAATAAAAAACTGAATAATTGGGCGTGCAAAATTATTCAGCCCCTTTACTTTCAGTGCAGCAAACTCTCTCCAGAAGTTCAGTGAGGATCTCTGAATGATCCAATGTTGACCTAAATGACTAATGATGATAAATAGAATCCACCTGTGTGTAATCAAGTCTCCGTATAAATGCACCTGCACTGTGATAGTCTCAGAGGTCCGTTTAAAGCGCAGAGAGCATCATGAAGAACAAGGAACACACCAGGCAGGTCCGAGATACTGTTGTGGAGAAGTTTAAAGCCGGATTTGGATACAAAAAGATTTCCCAAGCTTTAAACATCCCAAGGAGCACTGTGCAAGTGATAATATTGAAATGGAAGGAGTATCAGACCACTGCAAATCTACCAAGACCTGGCCGTCCCTCTAAACTTTCAGCTCATACAAGGAGAAGACTGATCAGAGATGCAGCCAAGAGGCCCATGATCACTCTGGATGAACTGCAGAGATCTACAGCTGAGGTGGGAGACTCTGTCCATAGGACAACAATCAGTCGTATACTGCACAAATCTGGCCTTTATGGAAGAGTGGCAAGAAGAAAGCCATTTCTTAAAGATATCCATAAAAAGTGTTGTTTAAAGTTTGCCACAAGCCACCTGGGAGACGCACCAAACATGTGGAAGAAGGTGCTCTGGTCAGATGAAACCAAAATCGAACTTTTTGGCAACAATGCAAAACGTTATGTTTGGCGTAAAAGCAACACAGCTCATCACCCTGAACACACCATCCCCACTGTCAAACATGGTGGTGGCAGCATCCTGGTTTGGGCCTGCTTTTCTTCAGCAGGGACAGGGAAGATGGTTAAAATTGATGGGAAGATGGATGGAGCCAAATACAGGACTATTCTGGAAGGAAACCTGATGGAGTCTGCAAAAGACCTGAGACTGGGATGGAGATTTGTCTTCCAACAAGACAATGATTCAAAACATAAAGCAAAATCTACAATGGAATGGTTCACAAATAAACATATCCAGGTGTTAGAATGGCCAAGTCAAAGTCCAGACCTGAATCCAATCGAGAATCTGTGGAAAGAACTGAAAACTGCTGTTCACAAATGCTCTCCATCCAACCTCACTGAGCTCGAGCTGTTTTGCAAGGAGGCATGGGCAAAAATTTCAGTCTCTCGATGTGCAAAACTGATAGAGACATACCCCAAGTGACTTACAGCTGTAATCGCAGCAAAAGGTGGCGCTACCAAGTATTAACTTAAGGGGGCTGAATAATTTTGCACGCCCAATTTTTCAGTTTTTTATTTGTTAAAAAAGTTTGAAATATCCAATAAATTTCGTTCCACTTCATGATTGTGTCCCACTTGTTGTTGATTCTTCCCAAAAAATTACAGTTTTATATCTTTATGTTTGAAGCCTGAAATGTGGCAAAAGGTCGCAAAGTTCAAGGGGGCCGAATACTTTCGCAAGGCACTGTATTATTAAATCTTATGTACGCTACCAGTCAAACCTTCCTACTGAACTGAATGGCAAAGTGAGTCCAAACATTTGACTGTTAGTGTACATACACTTTTCTGTGTTCTCCAGAATCATAAGCCCCATTGATGGGAAATCCATGGAGTCCATCAGCAGTATGAAGATGTTCCACAAGTCAGAATACAAAGAAAATGGGAAAATCATCCGCTGGACAGAAGTATGTATAATGGCCTTCTGAAAATAACAGCAGAAGTACATCATAATCGGTCTCTTGCCTTGACAATTATGTGAACGTCTTCTTGATCCCCCCTCTGCAGGTCTTCTTCCTGCAGAGGGGGGATCATCACAAAGGCAGAGCGACCGATTGTGCTGAACACAACCGGCTAACGGAGCGAATCGCCCGGGCTTTTTGCTTGGCGCTGTGTCCACACCTGAAACTGCTGAAAGAGGACGGGATGGCCAAGCTGGGTCTGCGTGTCACATTTGATTCTCAAGAGGTCAGAAAAAATTACAGCATATTACTGATACTGTATATTAGGCCTTGAAAGCATCAGATGCCATGAGTTTGCCTTCTAGAAAGCAGTCAAAATAGAGAAACCATGTTTGTTCAGAATTCAAAGAAATCTTTGAAATCTACTCTGCAATATATGAAGTATTAGAGATATACAAGTTCTATGAAAACAGCACATGGCGGTGAGATTAAGCCACCTTTAAATTGCATAGTTAAATTTATTAAACGATATATATATTTTCAAAATAGCTATTTGCTGGACAGATAGTTAATCCTTATAAATGGACTGTAAATCTATACAGTTAAGAGTGTAATGTCTGCACTTGACCTTTTGGGTTAGTCTATCAAGGCATTACAACACATATTGTATACTTGGCGGGCAAATCTGAAAACTTGAGACCTTTTATCTTAATTTTAGTTACTGATCTCTGCCTATGTCAGTCAGAATAGGTCTAAACCTATTATTAATTTTTCTATGAATGCTTTATTTTCAGTAATCATTTTGTATTTTTTTTTATTTAGCAATAAAATATACCAGTGGATTTCTGATAAAACATTCATCAGCATGAATTTCATCTGGGAGTTTTAGTGGTTAATGTGCCTAAATGTTTCAGTCTTCTACAGCCAACCAATAAAATGAAAAGTAGTCATAGGTGTTTCCATTGTAAATTCCAGATCACTGATCAGCCATAACTACTAAATTCTGGTATATTGGTTTAACTGCAGCTTGGGAAAATACAATCATAACACTTGGTTGTAAGAGTTAAAACATAAGCTCCTTGGTTTGATGAAATTCAAACTAATTAGTTGTTTTGTAATTTCAGGTGGGATTTATGGCTGGGAGTAACGGACAGCCCCTCCCAGCTCAGTACCTCAATGCTCTGGATACCGTTTTGATCCCTGTCATCCACAGCAGGGGGCGCAAGAGGGGCGAGGAGCCCATTGTGATGGAGCTCATCTTTTACATTCTAGAGATCATCACTTAGAGAACACACACACCCCACTATTTCATCTTCTTAACTCTGACCACGAATGTGTTTCCAGCACTTCCCATCAGTGCTGCCATTAGTTTCAGGGCAGTTAAAGCATTCCAAGGGCAAACCAGACCACATCCAAGGTCTGCATCCATCTAATCCACTCACAAGCAGAGAGAAGCCTGTGTGAGCCGCCCCCAGTTTTCTGATCTAACCCAGCTCTGCAGCAGACCGTCTGGGCACGCATGAAGGCTGTGATGGACCATCAGTTCAGGGTGCAGTACTTGCACTGTAGTAGCAACTCCGTAGCTTGTTAACATTCATATTACAACACTTTCTACAAGTTCCTATATGGAGAATACCTTTAAAGTGGGAGTTGGATTCAGCCCCATGACCTTAAAACAAAGAGAATGACTTGAAGTACTATATCTAGTAGATCTGTAGAAATTTGAATGAATGCCTAACCAGTGTTTTCATACTGGATGTATTTTAATTGATTGCTCATAAAATGCAATGCCAGTCTGGAATTAAACTTAAAATTCACTGGAACGAATGCACGTACATTTACTTAAGTACTGCCATTGTACACTATATTATACTTGGCCTATAGTTAAATTTCAGAGGGAAAATTTCTCTTTTGTTCAACTATAATTACAAATTACCCTGCAATTAAAAATTCACACAAGTTCTAAAATACACTGCCATAGATGGGTAGTTCCAACCTTTCAGATTTGTACTCACAAACCCCTTGTCAGTTTACTGTAACAAGCCATCATTGCAGTCAGCAGACCAATTTATTTATCTTGCACCCATTTACAGATTAAAATATAAAGTACACCCTTCAGAATAATAATGAAAATGACCCCTAGCTGATTGCCGAGTTTGGTGGATGGATCCAGTCTGCAAGACGCTCTTTGTCTTCCTCTGACAAAGCATAATGGGTCTTTTGTTTACCTCCTACTTAGTCCAGATACTTGGGATAGACGAGAGGCCCAAGCATGCGATGCAAATATTTTCTCTCTTTGTTGCAGCAGCAGGTCAGTCAGTCTTCCCTAAAGCCTGGCAAGTAAAACTTCAACAAGTTAGAGTAGATACTCATTCTATAAGTGAAAATACTCCAAAAAACATTACAGATAATTAAAAATGGAATTTATTGGCATTTTTTAAATACATACATACATTTAGAAAGGCTAAGGCATACCAATACAATTAGTTTTTTTTGGTAAAACTTAACAAAAACTATTCAAGTTGGGGGGGGGGTCCAGATAAGCAGTGACGGCAAATGAGGTGAAAGGCCATCAGTGTTACACATAAATAGGAGGTTGCTTGCAACATCAGTGAAGATAACATTTAGGTCTAAACATCTTCTCTTCATACACTGTGTTCCATAGATGGATCCCCCAACTCAAAGAAACCAATCAACCAAATGTGGGACCTCTACAGTGGAAGTCATTGACCATGTCATTTCCTCATGTTTTGCATAGAAAACTAAAAACAGGAAAAGAAACAGCCAAAAATTATCTTTGGAATCTGTAGTAGTTTCAACAGGTTCACAGGGTCATACTTCTTGGGTGTTTCCTTCCAGACGTCCTAGGCCTTCTTCATCTTGCCCATGTGAGCGCTGCCGTTCTCATGGTGAGCAGAGCCGTTGCTCATGGTGGCTCCATGGTTGATGCCGTTTCTGTTCTCATGGGTTTTACCGTTTGTGTATACAGCTGTGCCATTCTGACACTGCTTAATGTTCTGTTTGGGCAACCGCTTACCCTTCACATAAGCCTGGACCCAGAAGTTGGAGAAGAGCACGAAGAAGAAGGTCCCATACATCCAGATGAGGTGGATGATCACAGGGAACTGATAGTCACAGCTGTCCATAAAGTAATACTGGGTAGCGTGGAGAGAAATCAGGACAAACTGGGTCTGTTGAGAAGAAGGCAGTAGTCAGCAAAGCACTTGAGGAATGTCTTGGTGCTTTGGGAGCAGAAACAGACATGAACATTGTACTAAAGACCATATACACACACACCAGCTGAATGGCGGTCATATATTTCTTCCACCACAAATACTTCTGGAAGCGTGGTCCAGCAGCAGAAAGGCCGTAATAGAAATACATGACGACGTGGACCGAAGAATTCACCATGGCATGGAAAGATCCTATTCCACCTGTGGAAACGGTTGAACACAGACTGACTCTACCAGTGTAGCCAAATAACCTCTGACCTTGTAAAGAAATTAAGAATGTGGAAATCATGCAGGTTTTACACAGACCCTTGGTTAATCATTGTTAGTCACAATGACTAAACAACATTCAGAGTGTTAGAGGCAACCTGTACAAGGTTCCCTGAAGGGCTCAAGTAGGGCATGGTTGCTGACTGCACAGGTCTACATTAACAAGACTGATATGTTGAATAAACTAAGCTACACCCTGGCTGCTTTCATCTCTCCATTTGACATTTCAGACTCTTTAAAAAGTCGAGACTGTCAATGTATACTAGAGTGTGGATACCCAAACCAAGTGCAATGGGACACGTCTGTACCCAAGGGTTCAGACAAATTAAAGAATTTCATTTGGGCCCGGTTTGGACAGAAATGTGTGGCCTGATCAATGCTAAAATATGTACTCACCAGGAGCATAACTGGCTCCCCACCACCAGGTCCAGGGCATGAAGGAGTGGTGGAAGATGTGTAGGAATGTAATCTGACTGTGTTTTTTCCTCAGCACAAAGAAGATCTAACAGAAAGAGGGTGTTGGTCAGTTAAAGCCCATCTCTGACAACATTTAAGACCCAAAATATGAACGAGTGTCATGTTAAATGGACTGGACTTACTGTGTCCATGAGCTCAATAATCTTTGAGAACCAGAACAGCCAGGCCACTTGGACCATCTAGTGACGGGAACAGACTGAGTTAGCAGGAGACTAATCTGTGACCAAGTACAAGGCCACTACATTTCATTTAGAACTAGTCAAAACTGGACTGACTTTATGGAACTTACTCGTAGTGCTTGAGGACTGTGAGAGGTATCAATTATATCACATCGCCAGGTATATGTTGTGGCCCAACCAGACATCATGAACTAAAAGACAAGAATATTTTATTTACCTGGGAACAAAATGGTTCTAGTTAGCAGCCTTGACCTAATAAGGAAATTTTAAAAACAGTGTTACAAATAACTAGAATTACTGCTTCACAGGTGTATGCCTCCACCAACCAGTCAAATTCACAGGTATGGGACAGACATGAGGCCACTGACCTTTGACCATCAAAACCTAAATCGGTTCAACCTTGAGTCCTAGTGGATACTTGTGCCAAATTTGAAGAAATTCCCTCAAGGTGTTCCTGAGATATTGCATTCACGAGATTTGTACAGACAACCCCAAAACACAATGCGCCTCCAGCTGCGGCCATAGCGGCGCCATAATAAAAATACAACTACACAAATTTAGCCACGTCTATTTAAAAAGCAGCACTTTGTGAATATTTTTGAAATGGTCAAAAAACAAAGGGCAGAGTTAAACGGTGGCTTACTTCATAGACAATGTATAGTGACAGAGCCACTAGAAAGAAGTTGTAGACTATCATGGCTTCCTTTAGCTGAAAGGGCCTGCGATTGGCCATTATGCGAGGTCCCAGGTAAAGTGCGAAGAACAGGTAGCACAGCAATATTGTTGTCATGGGAAAGGGACTCTGCATCAGTAGATAGCCCTTAATCCGTGGATCTATAAGGGAAAAAGACAGACAAAACTAAGCAAGAGTCATTTTTTTTTTGTATTTTATCTTTTTTGGTAAATGACCTACCACATCCTGCCATGAGGTAGTCATAGATTTCTATGGCATGTGAGCCAAACTCCTGAATCTCTTGAAGCATGTTTGCTGTCTTAACACTGTGACCCAGTTATCTGCAAAATACAACACGCTCATTATTAGTTTCAAAGTATAATACAGCAGAGTCAGTAATTCAGAAAATAAAGATGCACTTCTTGGACACATCTGGTTCAAGTGTAGTTGTTCTAGAAGTGTTGGGAATTGAATATGTACCTCCTGTGTCTGCTTACCATTTAGGTTTCAATCCTTATGTGTAAACATTTGACATAACAGACTCACCTTTTCCCCCTATGGAGTAAAATTTACAGTGACATTGAAACAATTTCATCTGTTTGCCTTTAAGAATGAATTATAAAAATATGACAAAAAAAAAAAAAAAAAAAAGTGTTTAATTTGTTGCATGCGTGTTGCTGGCGATTACCTGTGACCAATAAATACCTTCATGAGGATCATTTTCTAACATTTCCTGATTCAGTGGGACTGAAATTCAATCACTAGGCCAGAGTAGCTCATCCCTCTCTCTTGGGGGAACAAAAAAAAAACCCCACACAACAGGAACTCTTGTCCCAGCCCCAACCACTCGTCAACATGGCCTGATTATCAGAGAGGAGGTGCCACAGGAAACTGGGAGAACATCCCTCATCCTACAGTAAAGCGTCACTGAGTCAATACCCAACCCAGTCTGCTTTCCTCAAATAAAATCCAACTAGGAGTGGTAAAGCAAAAAGTTGCTGAACTCTGACACCAATTTTCAAGTTCCTTAAACCGACTTCTCCTTTTGATATGTTTTACTGCCCCCCTGCCACTTCAAAGTGAAGCAATCAGGTTGGCTACAAATACTGTGACACGTGTTCATCAATATAATGTCAGTATGCCATGCAGTCTGCACACACTAATGCTGCTGTGGTTTTCAGACCTGCACACACTTCTGTTCACAACAAGTAGCAGATGCAGGGTGCGGTCTCCTCTCTGCACACTGGATCCAGAGGCAGCCATTGTTTGATAGACAATCCAAGTTTTCACTGCCCAAGGATTAAAGAACAAACCATCCTTAAAGACAATAAAAATCAAGCCAGCAGAACAGAGGGCAGGGAGCCAAGATCACACAGGTGTTCCTTGGAAAACTGGCCAGCATAAACAATTCAACTATACTGTACATTTTGACAAGGGACTGGATTTAAGTTTAAGAGTGTCAACATGATTTCAGCATCAGTCAGAAAAAAAAAAGCACTCACAACACGATAACCCCATGATCTGCTTATCTCCTTTGTGATAAGATTTTAATTAAAATCAATAAAAGGTCACTGAACTGTGTCCTCAGTATTTTGGCATTCATTGTGTCAAACTTGACCGTTTCTGAACAACACAGGCCCACAGTGAGAACAGACTGGATATTCCTTCCTAATGTAGAGAGCCTGCACTTTGTTCACCTCAGTGTTTTTCCATTAACACAGGGGTATGTCAACACCACTATCTTTCCATTCAATCTTGTTAAACTCTCAAGCGAGTGAGTCTGGCATTCCAGACTAATTTGTGACAGTCACACTTGACACTAGTAAACACTTTCCTTTTGCTGACATGGTGAAATTGAAGTCATCAATTCACAGCCCTTAGTGTTTTCCCCAAAGGGAAAAGATGGCTGTTTTTGAACCAATGTTGAGGAATTTGGGCAGGTGCCTCACATTTCATCAAGTGTACCATCATTTTTTCTGGAGCAGTGTCTTGTTCTGAGGAAAAATGCTGAACAGTTAAATTGATATCATGTTGTGGTCAGGTCAGTGGTAAATCCTGTTACTGTAACGGCACTTTGACCACACCACACTGGTTAAATCTGGCATCAGTCAGGAGCAGCTTTTAAAGTCCAACCTCTGCCTAAGTTCCCATTATGTTCATAACACCGAATGTCAGACAGTATCATGTCAGTTTGTATACACATAGAACCAAGCACCACTTTTCTGGGTTCAGTGCAAGTGCACAAAGTGACAATTCAGAAGCCCTAGAACAAATGCAGGATGTGCATTTTTTAATCCTCCTGACCAGACTAAAAGCCATTTCATTAGATTGGCAAACGCACACAAAGTTACATCGACCAAGCAGATATAGTACAGTGGAAAGGGAGGAGGAACCTTCCTGTGAGAACCAGTTCAATAAATCATATATGGAAAAACAGAGCTCACCCTGAGGTAGGAGTTAATGAACAAATGAACACGGGAGAGGAGAAAAAAAAAAAGGGAGCCAGGAATCGTGAGGTATCGTTATTAAGAGAGGCATTTTAAAACCAGCCTGAGATCTTAAACCACCAAAAGAACAGAAAAGTTCCCCAAGGAGAGGAGCTTAAAAAAAAAACAAACAAAAAAAAACACCGTGAGCTGCTCAACATGTGGGCAGACTCCACACACACACACACACACACACACTTCACCATATGTGCAACTTTGAGCAACTTACATTGACGGTAGAATTCTCCTCTGATATCATCAAAACCAGTGTGGACTCCTTCACTGGACAGCAGAGCTCCTCTGCAAACTACAAGGACAGGCAAGCAGGGGTGGCAGCAGTATAGAGAGAGGGAAAACAGATCAGGAGAGAAAGAGAGAGAGAGAGAGAGAACACAGTAAAGTGAAGTGACAGTGTGACTGGTACGGCAATCTTCAAATCCACACCCTCCCTGACTCACACAGTGGATGAATAACTAGCTCACAGAAGGAGAGGGAGGAAAAGAGGCGGAGAGAGAGCTAGAGCGTCCGTCTGAGACGACATACAGTAGGGGGAGGGGGGACGCCCACATAAAAATGCATCTGGCTTCTTTTGTGACCACTGCCCTGACTTCAACAGGTGGGAGTCTCTCTCTCTCTCTCTCTCTCTACCGGCTGACACACACACACACACACACACACCTCTGAAGTGGCCCTGAAAGTTTTCTCTCAGGGGTGGGCTGATATTCACAAGCAAGAAATCAGTGGAGACTCTCTACTATCATGAAGGGGGCCATTGTTATGCCTTAACTGACTCTACCAGGGCCAACACCCAGAGAGCGAAACTAGACTCTTTGCTGTGCCATGGAATAATCAATGTCGGGACCAGAAAGAACACCAAGTCGAGGAGCAGTTCCCAACTACTTTGTCTAACCTGTGCCGACAACTCCCTTTTGGTTTGGCAGCCAAAAGTTCTTTCCTACAAGTTTGTTTGTTTTTGGACTAAACCTATCATTCACTTGCTTCATAAACTTCAAAAGACTATAAATGTCCAGTTTACTGCAACTCAAAGAGCACAACAAGATAGATAAGACTAATCGAGGGCAAAAAACCCACTCAAGCATCATAAATAGTGATAAAACTGATATTTACATAGGGGTGGATAGTGAAGCTAATGGCAGAAACAGGACTGCTCCAAAAGGAATACATGACTCATAATACTTAAAATTCTACAGTGTGTGTTTAACATTTTGCTCTCCACAACATGAAACCCCTCTAGTGTCACGGCCACACCCAAATGAACTGAAAGGAATAAAGCATTACGATGACAGTAGTTTGCAACGAGTAAATGGCCACTACAGGAAGGAAGGCACGGGGAAGCCCTGTACTGTAGTTTCATTCATAATTTACTCAGACTTGTGAATGTGACTAGTCAGTGTGCCATGAGCAAAACTGTTTTGAGTTTCAGAAACCAGGCCATATGTCTGCAACCAATCTGAGAAGCAATGCTCAATCTTTCAGACCAACACAAGAGCAGAGCAGCCATGTAAATATATACAGCATCTTGCCAATTTAGATTGAACACTAAGTAAAAGCTATACAATGTACAATGAGCTCTAGCAGTCTAAAACTGCTATTAAAAGCCCATTCGTTTTGTGTGTTAAAACAGTTGAATTTCGCTGTTCAAAGTCAGACAAGAGAAACTCTTGCACAGTTGATCTTGTCATTATGGATCCTCTCCTCAGTATTGCACTGCATCTGACTGACTGGGCTGGTTTGACCAGTCACTCTGGCCCTGGGGGGATCGGGGGAGTGGTGGCAGCACTCCAGAGGATTTTAGCCCCTCCTCCTCTTCCTCTAAATCACAAAAACAGACCTGACAACAAAATGGATCATCATTTTCTGGCTGACAGAGGCATTTCAACAATGATACCAATCTGGTCCTGTGAAGTCAACACCCCTTTTTGACCTTGCAAAATAAACAAGGCTGCAACATAAAGATGGAAGGATATGGAAATGACAATTATGGTGGTTTACAAAAGTAGGTATTACTCTTACTGTTGCCATAGTTGACTTCTGATATAAGCCCCAAAACAAAACATGACAACTAACAGTGCATGTACCTCCTCAAAGGCACAACATTCGCTCATGCAAATTTGCCTCTTGTGAAAAATGAGATCCAGAACACCACAAAACGTGTCCTAAAATCCTTGATCAGGATCATCTTTTAGGGTATAATAGGCAGTTATACTGTGCATCTTACCAGAACAGTTCAAGGGTCCATCTTAATTACAGGCCAAGCTACAGCAGAGTGTGTTAAATGCACGTTAGCTGAAGCGCTTCTAGAGTATGGATCCATTGGATTTGATTGATAATGCAGAATTAATCTTTGGCAGTTGTTCTCATTGAATTAAGTGTGTCCAAACTTTTGACAGAGTGTACTGTATAGCAAACATGTGACAGCCACATTCAACTGATTTAATGTAGCTCTTACACTGTGTGCTGAGTGTAGTGGAATTCTAAATCAAGTCCAATCTGCA
The DNA here is from genome assembly GCF_001952655.1 of Monopterus albus. NCBI lineage: Eukaryota > Metazoa > Chordata > Actinopteri > Synbranchiformes > Synbranchidae > Monopterus > Monopterus albus. The sequence continues at coordinate 297,016 of NW_018127963.1, forward strand.
CAGGATGAGTCACTGACCTGGAAAGTGTAAATATAGTGAGCACAAGTCTCCCAGAATCTCCACCAGCATGTGACACACTGGTGTGAGGAGTCCAGCGTTTCAGCCAAAGCCTCGTCCCCGTCTGCTTCTCAGATCAAGTTAATAAATGTGGCGAAAGAACTTCCAATGCAGTGTACGAAAATGAACAAGGATTCAATCTGGTTCGAAAAGTCAGATCAGTCAGGACCGACTTCGTAATTTAATTCAAGTTACTGGTGGTTTGTCCAACAACGTTCTGAAGGTTTTGTTAACTAAACAGTTATAGCTCCTTTGTGCTCACAACTTTAACAGATCAGCAGTAAGTTTTAAATGGCAGAAACCTGTTTGCACACCAAGACAAAAACTGATATAAAAAAAAATAAAATAAAAATTCACCTAACTGAATACTGGCCTCACATGGCAAAAACAGTGTCACATTCCAGTGAGGTCAGCAGGTGACAAAGTAAAGAGAGGAAACCAGGCAATACTCTTGTCACTGCCACCCCAAGTCTTCTCAGCATAGGTAGAAAGTAGCTAAGAACACTTACTCAAGTACAACTGAGGTATCTGTACTTTCATTTTCTGCTACTCCATAGTTTGACTTCCACTACATTTCACAGGCAAATGGTCACAATGCACACAAGAGTCTATGTCTCTTTCGAGATCATCTGGGTACAGACAGGAGATTGAGCAGCTGGCCCTGTGCAGTCACAACAACCTGGGGGTGAACATGCTAGAGACTACAGCAGACTTCAGGAGGAGCCCCCCCAACATACTCAGCGGCACTGGATTTCACAAGTTACTTAGCAGTAATTCAAATTGAAAGCATATAAAATTAGTTCCACCTTTACCAGCTGCAACATTAAATGTGATGTACACAATAATGCATCAGTAATTATAATCTAATAATATAAAATACATTAATGTAAATGTGCCATTTTGCATAATGAGTACATTTACTTTTGGCACATTCAGTATATTTTGATGCTACTACTTTTAAGTATTTTTACACTCTGGTATTGCTATTCTGCTTTAAGTAAACAATCCGAGTACTTCATCCACCACTGCTTCTCAGTCCAGATCCATCTGACATGACCCTCTTAAAAACAACTGAGATATGATGAACTACATTCAAAAACTGGCATGTTTCATTCCACATTGGCTCAAACTCAAATCTCATGCAAACTTGTTCTGCTGCTTTGCCATCCAGAGACAATTTAGAGGGGAGAGGAAAACAATTCCAGATCCAAGTCATTCAAACCATGCTCAGCTCTCTCACACACACACACACACACACACACACAGGTATGCCCTATGACGCACAGTATGTCAAAATAAGAAATCATAGAAATGAGTCATTATTTCAATATCACTGGAGTCAAGTTAAAGAGGTGTTCATTTCACAGTACACACCTGGGGCATAAAACACAAAAAGTGGTCTGAACCATGTAGGGTATTCAATTCGTCTGGCTGGACACACGTGCACGCACAGTAAAGCTAAAGACAACACTAACATTACTGACAGATGCTATCGACTTAGCTATGGTATTGGCATATAATCATGTATTCACAAGTTTGACTGTTTAATCTTAGTTTTACCCAGTGAGATTAACATTTCAAACTAACCATTGTAATACTAAGCGTCAATTACTGTCTTTAGACCTCTTAAATCTAACTTCGAAAGACCTCTTGTTGTAGTCATTTAACACTTAAGCATTTAGTGCAAGTACATTAAAAGTTCAGACACTGAATTAAAAGGGAGTATCCTACATTTTTGCAGCAATTTCTTATCTACTTTCAGGACACATAACATGCCTCTCCTGAAGAAGAAATGACACCCTTTTCTTCTATAACCTTGTCTGTTGCTGCATTTGAATATTCTGTAAGGATACATGATTGTTTCTGGGTGATACTGCAGCTGTGCCTGCACTCATCCCTAATAGATTTGAATATGCCTGCTGGTTTCCAGTTATGCAAGACAAATGTGCGGTATGATAAAAATGACAGACTACCATTTAGTGAATGAAATGAGCCAAGCACAATGCATCCACATGTTACTTTCAGTAAGAAAACAAACCTGCCTTGCTGCAGCTAGCCCTGGCTCTGGAGCTCTACATTTCTGATGAGCAGTCACCGGCCATATCAACCTGCCCGGTGCTTGATTGCTTGTTGAGTCTTGTTGCTCTTCTTTCTTTTCTCCCTCTCCTCTATCCACTTCATTTATTTACTACATATACACAAGTTTGGCCATCATTTCTATCAGTTATGATCCCAATTACAAGTTCAGCTCTAAGAATACTAAGCACTTAACTTTTTAAATCTTAATGAATAAGGGAATTTTCGCTCCCTGCTATCGCCAAGTGCTTGCTCAAGGGGGATTTGTTGGGCTTTCCTCTATAATAATAGTAAGGTCTAGACCAGGGGTGGCCAATTCCAGTCCTCGAGGGCCACTGTCCTGCTTATTTTCCCATCTTCAGATGGTGACTGTAAAAAACCTAGGAGTGTTGTTTGATTGCGAGTTAAGATTTGATAAGCAAATCAACTCAGTTGTGAAATCTAGCTTCTTCCACCTCAGGTTGTTAAGTAAAGTCAAGTCATTCCTTTCTTTTAATGATTTTGAGATTGCAATTCATGCTTTTATCACTTTCCGACTTGACTATTGCAATGCTCTATACTGTGGTGTTAACCAGTCCTCCCTCTCTCATCTTCAGAAGGTTCAAAACGCTGCTGCTCGTCTTCTGACGAGTACCAGAATATTTGAGCATATAACCCGTTCTGGCTTTTAGTCCCTTTTAGAATTGATTTTTGTTTTTAAGGCTCTTAATGGTTTGGCACCATCTCATCTCATGGAATTAGTGCTATTTAGTTATATGACAGCATGTTAATGTTTTAGAAATCAATGAAAGTCTCACTTTGGCTTCTCAATTTTGATATACAAGCAAGCTTGTGTGTAAATTGTTGAAATTTTGATTACAACCCTATCAAACTTCACACTTCTTCCAATGAGTGTGGTTATACAACAGATAACAGCACCCTTGACTTACCCAGTAACTCTCATTCATAATATATGCCCAAATTAAAAAGCTTTTCCAGCCACAGCAAGAATCCAACTTAAAACTCTGTCCTTAAATATCACCAAGGGAGTGCTCTGTCCCAAAAGAGCTGGACCCAGGAGGTTCAGACTGTTTAAACAATCTCTCACTGCCATTTGTAATAGACAGCATGCAAACTTGAGGCAGTTTCTATCCATTAACATGGGTGAAATATTCAAGCACCAACCCTCATGAGTTTTGAGTAAAAATCATGAGCTGGAATTTTGCCTAACACACACCGCCAAGAATTAAATTTACTGTATAAAGCCAACATGGGCCCCAATTCAACTGACAACATCCAAAGTAAAGACAGCTGTACAGTATGCAAGAGGCCGCCATCATGAAGCCACCGAGCCCCATCGACACAGTGTTGAAACGCCCTAGGGGATGGCTGAACACGACCCTGGAGAAATCCAGGATCATCCACTGCCAGTTATCAGCAACACTATTATGAGTTATTCTTCAACAAACAAAATAACTGAATAGTAAAGTGTTGTGTCAAGGATCACTTAAAATGCCAGACATCACCAAGTAAGTAAATGGTGGACATTCTTTGACAGTCCTACCAGAAGAAACACTGTTTAAAAAGAGAGGGTGTAACTACTGGCTGAAGCTTGGATGTAGACATAGGAGGCTGATGAGGGGATAGCATCATCAAATGCCACTGTAGGGTTTACATAAGAGAACCACCTAAAAGCCTTTATTCCAATCCCACTAATTTAGTTCTGGCTGATGTTTATAGGTCTACACCCAGTGGGTAATCCCTATTGGTCTTAGGAGGAGGCCATCAACTGGTAACAAAAGCATTAGTGTCAATAACCTACCATTCTTTATTTTCTTGCAAGAAGCTCTCACGGCCTGCAGTTACATACACCAATCAGGCATAATATTATGATTACACATGATCACTCCTATGTTTACATAGGAGTGAGTCAATGTGGCAGTTGGCTGTCACTCGTGTCACTCTGCATCTTCTGTGAATCAATTTGCTTCCACAGTTCTACTGTCAGGAAGAGCACAGATGTGTCTACAATTCAGTGACAAACTTATGTAAAAAGAGTGAAAACTGTGGTCGTGAGGACGAGTTGGAGAATCTTTTAGACAAATTCAACATCCTCACCGCTCTAGGTGTGATATCACCACTAGAGCCCCTGACTCTTTCTCTTCATAAAGACCAAGGGACAGTATTTCTCATTTACAACCATTTTAACAAAGAGTCAAATAAATATGTTAATCTTTTGAAA
>NW_018127963.1:301634-317529 GCF_001952655.1 Monopterus albus
CACGCAACAGAACACAGGAACATCAGCGGCCGGTCAGGGTCGCCACAATATATAATCACATCAGTAATTTCCATCCACCATTTGCTCTACATGTTAGTGATGGCCGTCTGACACCGATGCTCCGATACAAGCTTCAAACTCTAAGAGGCATTTTCCTTGAACCACTGCTTCGAAGCTTGCTTGGGTGCGGAAAAAGACACATAACCGATGACGTCCAAAGCAGAAACTACTTCGGTCCATTGAGTGAATGAAGTGACTGGTTCAACCAGTCAATACTGCATAGTAATACGAGCCCTTGCTGTGTGCGCTTCAGCAATTCTGTAGGCGCATAAAAGCACTATATACATGACAGATCCTCCCTTGGAAAGTTGTGAAGATCCTCTGACCTAGTGGAACGAGCACAAAAATGTTTAGCTATATTTGTTTTGGCTAGCAAATACCGATGTACACCAGCCTCATCTGTGCCATGTGAATGTGTGTTTTCAAAAGCTGGAAAAGTTGTCAACAAAAAAATATATATTTTCTCAAAAATTTTTGAATCTCCATCCTGTGTACATAATCACACCCTGCCCTAGTTACAAAAGCACACCCTAGCACATCCTTTGTTTCCTCAAGCACACCTTCTCTCAACTACTACACTACATATGTTTACAGAATCACCCGACCGATCAATCTTTACAAAAGTGTATTTACATCAAAGCCTAGTTACACCCATCATATAATTAAGACATTGTTTTGCTGTCTCCTATTTCACCACTAGATGTCACTGAAACAGACCTTTGAATGAATGAACCCATGTTCTATACAATTGATGAAGTGGTTCAATACTGGTTCATTGCTTCATTTGGACATCACTAGTCAATGTTATTCACTTCACCTGCCAGTGGTCATAATATTATGCCTGATCGGTGTAATTAGCATTTTCATTTTGTTAACACAGGCAGACCTTGTATTTTCTAAATCTTTTCTATTTGCAGATGGAATCATTACAAAATGTGTACTCTGTGCTTTCCCACTTATCAAAATTTTGCCATGTGACAATTACCCTTGTTCTCGGTGATAACGAAGCATGTGTCAATTCCAACACTGCAAATATTTAAACTGTTAAAGCACAGTTTTATCTGGATCATATTGAGATTTCAAAGGTCACTAATGAGGTGTGGTTCTCTCAGGATGAAGAAATTAAATGAGACTGTTAAATGTGACTAACAGTAATATGGAGGAGGAGGAGGGGAGGAGGGGGGTAATCACATGGTAAGATGACAGCCATGACTTTAGATTCTGTTCATGTAGCATGATCAAATTCAGGGTGGCTTATAACCAACTCCAGCAAAACCACATCAATGTGACAGTTCGTCACACCACCACCACCACCATCATCACCACCACCATCATCATCATCTGTAGCCTAGAGAACACACAAAGCTCAGCCACCATGGAAGTATCTAAAAAGATCGACACAAATCTCCCTTCAAAATGTAAAGTAACAAAACCCTCTGTGTGGAGGGAACCCGACCTCGTTGCCCGCATCAGAGGTGCAAATGATGAGAAGCATCAACAGCACAAATGACTATGATACTAGGTAACTTATGCAAGTTAGTTGCACATTTTGGCACAACTCCGTACACGAAGTCGAGTGTGAGAAAGGCCGGCTTTAACTCCCTAAAACAAGCCCCACTCTACCCCAGTGGTTTTATTTATCTTACCTGATATCATAATTATAAATACAGCCAACAATAAGGCACGTGAATAACTGTAACTTGAATTACAACTGTTGCGTAAATTGGCACTGCTCGCTGTCCCAACATTGAGCGCACCTGGAAGTAACTCAAAAGCTTATTGACGTGGTAAGCTAACATTTAGCTAACTGCTAAATCTGACGGGAACTGTACCAAAAGATACTCACTTGAACTTGATTTAAATCTCCGGGGACTGTCGAGAGTAAAGGAATAATACGGCCCGCTGTATCTGGTGAGCAGTTATCTCCGCTTCCTCCTTTTTTTTTTTCTGCTTAAATCCTCCTCCTGACCCAACCCTTTGGTGGAGCAAGAAAAAGGTGGAGTCATCTCTACTCGTGAAGTTGTCGCTCAATATGGACGTAATCGACTGACTGCATCAAATGCCAATCATCACCGGTCCAAAGTCAATCAGTACTGCTTCGTTCCAGCGGATTTAGTACTATAAGTGATGCTTGTACAAAACAATAAAGGTGTTATCCCACTTCTGATAGGAGGTACAGGTACAGTAGATGATGAACACACTATAATTTTTTTTTTATTGTTCGTGTAAAAAGAGCCATAGTCCACATATATGTGTTATCATATTACAAAATAATGCACAATAAATGATTAAATTATCATACTGAAAACATATATGTATTCAACAAAAAGACTAGAGGCTGAGCTGTGTGCCACCACTTTTATTCTTTTTAACAGTCTTTATCTTGCACTGCACACTGTTGGATACAAAATGACACATTTACACAATGCTGTTATCATTCATTTATTCACAGTAAACATAAGAATGTGCTTATACTATACATGTCTGTCAAACAATAGCAGCATAACAGTAGGTTATAAACCAAGCCTCAGCTCCAACACAATATACATCAGTTTATTTAACACTTTTTAAATTTTAAACTTGAACTCTGTAAACAACTCTACACTTGCAGCCTAAAGGAAGTTGGATGGAAACTCTAATCTTGTAAGTGATGTTATCCTGGTGGTGAATGTTACCTAATGATTACACAGAGATTTCAATGATTCAGCAGCAAAGTTGTAGAACAACATGCCAGACGGTCTCTGTCTGTCTGGTCGTAAATTTGTAAGTAATAAACTGTTCATTGGCTGCTTTAAGTGAGAGCCTTCTTTGACCTGGGAGAGACAAAGGACAGAAGCAGAAAGGACCACTTCTCCTATACCATCAGTAACCCGTGACAGGTTTAAATACAGGCAAGAAGATTTCAACACAGAAATACTGTAAAACATTTTCTTCTCCCCTTTGACACTAAAATACATGGAAGATGTCTAGTATATTTAATATAAATATGAAAATGTCTGGAATGTACATTGTATCTATTTTTATAATTTTGGTTTTACTTAAATACAGATGGTATCAAAACTTGTTTACAGGCAGATTGCATTGTTGGATTAAAACCTTGTGCTTATTTCATGGCTTTGTGTGGAATCTGGACAACTGCTCAGAGTGACAGGAAATGTGGGTGTATCTTATAATAACAGAAATCTATGGTGAGCGACCATTGAAGGTGACAAAATGTCTGACTGGTTCCACTTCCTCCATTGTCACATTTCTGTGTAAAGACAGTAATACTAAAAGTGAGAGCATGGGGCAACACAACGTCTGATCTGCCTCATGTGTTTCCTGTGTGTGTCATCACTATGAAGAGTTTGTGAAATATCAGGACAGTATTTGTAAATGAGTTCGATACAGCTTTCAGTTGAACTTCCTAGCCTTTTTAAGACACCTTTTAAGTTTAATGTGACAAGCTAATCCATGTAGACGCCTGCTACCAGTCAAATTCTGAAGTGTAATCTGATACTTTCTTTATATATTATGCCAGTATACAGGCATTATAAACCAACTGGTAGGTAGCCATCATTTCCTCTAAAACCACTAACACCAATTTTGTATTATCAGCCCAGCTTAGCCAGTTCAGGAAGTTCAACCTGCCCCAGGAGCTGCTGATACAGTTCTACAGAGGAATCATGGAGTCTGTTCTCTGCGCTTCCATCAATGTCTGCTTTGGCTCAGCAACCAAACAGGACAAGTACAGACTTCAGTGGACAGTGAGGACTGCAGAAAGAATCATCGGTGCCAACCTTCCCTCTGTGGAGGACTTGTACACCTCACGGGTCAAGAGGAGGGCAGAGAAGATTAACCCTGACACAAACTGTTTGAACTCCTCCCTTCTGGACGGTGCTACAGGTCACTGTGCACCAAGACAACCAGACACAAGGACAATTTCTTCTCCTAGGCGATCACACTGACGAACACTTAACCCATGACTGTATAACAGAATGACAACTCTTAATGCAATATCTGTAAATACACCTTTGTATATATGGATCTGAAAAACTCCATCTAAACTGTGGATATACACATATATTTTATATATATATACATAGGTACTTTATTTTTATTTTATATTTTTCTAATGCGCAGTCCTTTTTCATGTTTGCACATTTTTTTCTTTGTTGTTCTCTCAGACTTCTCTTGTTTATTCATTGCCCTATGGAACAACATTGTTTATGCACACTTGGAGCCACTGTACCAGAGTCAAATACCTCATGTGTCCAACACACGTGGCCAATAAAACTGATTCTGCTTCTGATTCTGATCACTGTCAGTGTCTCTATCATTTTTTTGTTACCAGTATTAAAGAATAAGAATAAAATAGCAATCAGAAGCAGAACCACAGTGACTTCAAGTGGACATGCAGAAATTCTTTTAATTCATGGTCTTTGAAGTGTCCAGTGAATGGTAAATGGTACTTGTATAATTCTTTTCTATGCATTGCAGCACACTCAAAGCGCTTTCACACTATTTGGCCATTCATGCTCCCAAGCACCAGTGTCACCACTTGGAGCTCAGTGTTTTGCTCAAGGACACTTTGATATGTGGACTGGACAAGCCAAGAGCTGAACCACTAATCTTCCGGTTAAGAGACAACTCGCTCTACCTCCTGAGCCGCAGCCACTGAATGATATAAGTTCTACAAATTCAGAACAGTTTGTATTTATATATGTATAAACACTCAGTCCTCAAGAGAACCAGGAAACAAATTGTTTCAGTCAAACATGCCTTGTTTGCTCATGATTTGAATCCAGATTTTTGTTGGTGAGTAGCACTATTTTCTATTTAAGGGTAAGATCTGAGTTCAGCAACAATATCCATAAAAGGCCCAAGAATTTAAATGATACATTATTGAGACTTTGCTTTAAAAAAAATAGCTGCATGGACTGCCAATCATCCAGAAATGTCTGTGGGATTGTTCGGCTCCTTCTGACTTATATGTGGCTTAAGAGGAGGAGTTGTTTTCTCAGGACCTTTACCAGTGGGCCAGGCTTTGGTGAGGCAAGTGGGCTGGCTGTTCTGCCTACAGGATGAGAATAAAATGGAGGTGGGAGGGGTTAGTGGGGTTTTGGAAATGCCTTTTTCAGCCTTTCTTTTCTTTCAAACTACAGGGCTTCCATACACACACTCACATAGAGACTCACAAACAGACAGCAACAGCAGGGCCCAGCAGACAAAGTCAGGATGTGACATCATACACAGGAAGAGGAGCCAAACAACTTTTTCTTTCTTTACTGTGTTGTTTGTGCTGGTGAGTGAAGCTGGAGCTTCTTGGTTTGTTAGTAGCCAGCAGGGAGGGAAAGGACCCAGAGGATCCAGACAGGGCAAATCAACTGGAGCTGATTTCCACACGGAGTTTAAAGCCAAAGGGACTGAAGCCCAGTGAGGGATTTCAGCCAGGTACAGTGCAGACTGCTTTTTCCATTCTGTAATCTCGAGTTTTTTGATATCCCTCAGATTCCTCCTTTGTTTCTGGTTTCTGCAACCTGTAGCTGTTTGCTTTCTCATTCTTGTGTGAAGACTTTTCTTTGTTTGCAGTGTCAGAGGCAAATTCCATAAAACCCATGAAAGTATGCATGGGAGCCTGCCAACCCCAGTATCTGATCAGACATGTCGAGGCTTCTGAGGCATGCAGAGAGCCTTAAAGTGGTCACTCTGTCCCGCATGCTGCCACCTTTTGCATAAATCATCATGTCTTCAGTAACTACGAGTGTCCAGGTTTATTGTTTGCCTAGAACTGTGCTTTACAAAGCAATGTAACTCAGAGCCTTCCTCAGTTGCCCTTTTTTATTGATACATCTAGAACTATCTCATGAACACATACTCATGCTCCTCAACAACTGAGGTTTGAACTGAGATCAGGCAAACTGTGACAGCTGCTGGAAAATAAAAGTCCCCCTTGCTTCTCATATATAAAATGCTGTTGGTGTTTTAAATCATCCCTGTTTACTCAAAACACCTTAGAGAGTGAACACAACACCTAGTTAAACTATCAGCTCAACATTGTGAGTTTTCTGAACCTTTTTCTCAGCCAACTAAAGTTCACAACAAACAGCCGGTCTCAGTGTCTGGCCTATAACACTGGTACAAATGATAAAGTAAAGACATAAACATCTGCTAATTTGAGTCATACAGAAGCAACCACAGGAAATGTTGAGACCAGCAGTTCAGAATGGGACTCAGGACACAAATGCGGATATAGTATCATGTTGCATCCACAGTCACTTGAATGTGTGTCACATCTGGGGGAAGCAGCATATTCGTTATAACTCTGAAATACTGAATGGAAACACAGTTCTATAGTGTGTTGGCGGTTAACACTGAAATGTAATCCTTATGATTGTGTGACCTATCTAGACTCTATTTCTTATAAATCATGCACTCTATTCTCTCATATTAGCACATGTTAACATTCTAACAGTATACAAACATTCATTTTTTTATTATCTTAGCAGTTAAGGAATTGGATTGTGTAGCCTTTTGGTGAGGTCCTGCACCAGATCAGTGTGTATCACCTGCCATTAGATGGTCAATACCTGGTCATTAGCTATCAGAAAAAAAAAATTGCTCAATAAGCGACTGGTTACATTTCATATCCCAAAAACTCTTTTCTCAAAGGGTGAATTTGAATGTTATTCATCAAATGTTATGTTCAGTGTTTTTATACTAAACTTTGCACTTGATTTATTTTTCTGATTCTGAAAAGTAAGAAAAGTTATCAAATTAGTCTAGTGGAGTAAAAAGTATAATATTTGAAGTAGCAGAAAGTTAAGTAAATGTACTTAGTTATGTTCCACCAGTGCCTAAAACAACAAATTGGCAGGTAAAGAATAAACATTTGACTTCTATTATTGTTTTGTTTCAGAGTAATGTCCCTCCATTTGAAAATAACACCTTGCTGCAGTCTTCACATGACAGACACTGACCCCCAGTGACCCGATCTCAGAGCTTTAACAAGCCTTTCTCAGGAAGCTCCTGCTTTTTTCAGCTCATTCTCCCCATATCTCAAGGGAAAACATCTGAGCCAATGGCATTGTGTCTTGGACAAGTGTTCAGCAAAGACAAAACTTTCAGGCCGAGGAAGCGGTTTGAGCCTGGCACCCAACGTTTTCAACTCTACAAGAAGGCCCAGGCCTCGCTCAAATCTGGCTTGGACCTGAGGAAAGTGGTTCAGTTGCCAGAGGGGGAGAACATCAACGACTGGATTGCTGTTCATGTGGTAGATTTCTTTAACAGGATCAACCTGATTTATGGCACGATGAGCGAGTATTGCACTGAGCGCACATGCCCCATCATGTCTGGGGGGCTGAGGTACGAGTACAGATGGCAGGACGGTGACGATTACAAGAAACCCACCAAGCTGCCTGCTCTCAAGTACATGAACCTGCTGATGGACTGGATAGAGTCGCTCATCAATAATGAGGACATCTTCCCCACCAGAATAGGTGTGTGTGAGGAGACTACAAAAGAAGGCATTAAATGATTACTGAGTGTGTAACTTAATATGCGATCTGCATGTTGTGTTGCATCAATACTGAAGCAAGTCCAGTGCTTGTCTCCTTCATTAAGATCCCAAATGGGATAGTAAAGTTCAAGCAGAGGTTAATTAAACAATAAGGTTGACATTTAATGGAGATTGAACGGGTGAATGGTGTTATTTTATCTCAGCTCTATATTTAGCAATCGGCATTTATTAGACATGGGAATGTCATGCATAGTGGAGTGAGCTCAGGTGTGTGGATTTTTCATGATTTTCTTTTACAAGCTGTAGGTTCCAGCTTCTGGAAATGCAGGCAAATTGAATTGGGAACTCTAAATTTCCCATAGGAGTGAAGGGTTTTGTCTGTTTGTTATCCCTGTGATTTGTCTAGGGTGCTTATAGTGTGCACATCCCGAGAGCAGGAATAAATAGCAATGGGAAATGAATAGATAGTGTAAGCAGCAAGACTCTAGTAAGTGCTGTAGTATAGTGGTTATCAAACTTTGCCAGTCAGGGTTCCTCAAAACCTTTTCAAAAGGGCCTGAGTACACCTAGACATTTCAGACGTTTATTCACTACTTTTAGCATTTAAGAACCCCCTGGGTTGTGCCCTGGGTTGAGGACCATTGCTTTGCTGCACCTTTACTTAAACATATACTGTATGAGTTGTCACTTCTTCAACACAAAGCGCAGTCATTTTTTTGTTATGTTGTTATGGAGCTGAATAGCTGTCCCTGGTAGGCTAGTAGTTAAGGCGCAGCGCTCTCAGGTTCGAATCAGGGTTGCGTCAGGAAGGGCATCTGGCATAAAACACGTGCCAAATGTCAACATCAGCGAGTCGTCAGTGCGACGATTCGCTGTGGCAACCCCTAAATGGGAAAAGCCGAAAGTGACTTTCTTTGTTATGGAGCTGAAACATTTATGTTTTTAAATATTTTTTTCATAAAGGTGTAATGAAGTATTATGCTTCAGATCCTGCATTTACTTTCTGAATCTATAACAGAAAATGATTACATTTTTGTCTCATGTCAAATCAAATAATTTCTCAGGTGGAGGTTTTTCTTTAACACTTACATCTCTCCTTCATACCAGGTGTACCTTTCCCAAAGAACTTCCAGCAGGTGTGCAAGAAGGTCCTGAGCCGTCTCTTCAGAGTGTTTGTGCATGTTTACATCCATCACTTTGACAGCATCTGCAGCATGGGTGCAGAGGCCCACATCAATACCTGCTACAAGCACTACTACTACTTCATCTCAGAATTCAACCTCATTGATCACTCTGAATTGGAGCCCCTGGTGAGATGATGTAACCTCAGATGTGTGAGGGTGAAGTAAGGGAACAGGAGAAAGCATCATCTAAAGGGAGGGTTGTCGCTAGCCTGTCACTCTCGTAACTGTTACTCTAGCAGAAAATATTAGTTGCCACTTGTACAGACTGTACAATTCCACAGCCTTACTGAACACATGAACTAGGGCAAGCATAGCAATAATTTTCCATCAGCATTCAGTTCAATTTTATATCATGAAAGAAACTCGTTAACTGCTTTGTAAGAATTTGTTGGATGCAACAGCCCACATGGGAGAAGCTGTTGACTTTGTGCAGTCAGGTAATGAGGCAGAGTTTCTGTAGTTGTTGATTTCTTTCCAACAAAGGGAACTTCATCACATATGAGCAGAGTGTCAATAAAGGGCTTCAGTTATCATTATTATGAAGACTGGGCTTCCAAAGTGAAATATGGATGAAACATTTATGTCAACACCACAGAAATGATCATGTTTGTAAACAGACCTTTTCTATCCAAGACAATTTTTTTTGGTCCTATAGGAACAACAACTTTATTTCTTACACTAAAAAATTATGTTCTTCAGATTGAAAGTGTAGATTGCACTTCATAATAATCATTCCTTGAAACTATATGAATGTGATGTGTTAAACTATAATGTGTTTTTCTGCAGAAGGAGATGACAGAGAAGATATGCAAATAAACAACACCACATGGACAAAGGACTTTAAATTTTGATGTTGTCTGAGCCCTGTGAGAAAACATCAGCTTCAAAACACAAAACTAAGAACAACTGAACAAAATGTTGTGTGAGTGGATTTCTAAGAAAAACTGGGTAGGTCTTATCACACTTCTTCAGATGGTGGCAGTGCAACTTGATAGAGGTTTTTGCTTACAGTCATTGTGGTACTGTCATGTCATCATTATACTCTGTGTTGGTTTATAAAACTGCATTTGCTGTACTCATGCTCTTCTTTTCCTTTGTGCATATGTTTTTATTTGAGCTTTGATATGCAGTGTTGTCTTATTTTTTATAAATGAAAGTTTGTATTTTATGTTTTTGTTGTTTAAACTTGTTCTTGGGCATAAAATGGTTGTCTAAAAAGTGACCGAAGTTATTGTAAGCCTTACGTTAATGGACTGCACCATCACCAAATATGAAACAAAACTGCACCATGTCTGTCTACATTACTGAATTATACACTGAATCACAGTTTGGAAAAACAAAACAGCATAGATGTAGCGTCATTTTTCATCACTTATTTGCTTTAAAGGTTTGATCTGATCTGCTAGCCAAATATAAGCAGTTTCATACCAAAACTAACACACAAAGACAGATTTAATTGGAAAAAAGTAGAGATAAATGTAGACAGGGATAAACTGTAAACTAAAAATTAATAATGATGAAGTATTGGAGATGTGTGGCGTGAGCCGTACTCCCTCCTTCCAGTTATGATCTCACAAACCTCTAAAAGTGATGTGTAAATAAAAGTCAGCTTCATGCACAAAAAATTCTCTATGTGAGTCAGAGGGAGGAGTCAAGTGAAGTGACGTAGGGGTGGTAGCCTTGTTCTTGACTAATGGCAAACGAAGGTATGAAAAAAGGGGTGTGATAAATGTTTGTTGCTGTTCTCCTCCCCTGTGTTGCACTATCCGTTGGACTGCTGGGTGTCGGCTAGTTAGCTATATGGATGCTTACATCAGCTGTAAGAATATTTGACGGAGGGGCATTTGACTGGCTTGGATGCACAGTCCAGGTCAGAACGGCTTACTGCATTTGTTTTTACGTTTTAACGCTACATCAAGGATGTCTAAATACATCATAGCCGGAACACTGACGGCCATTAATGTGTAGGACAAGTTAAGGGTTCTTGCTAGCTCACTGTGGCTAACTACAATATCAACATCTAATTGTACATTCAACAGTTAGCTAATGCTAACTCTAGCTTTTCTAATGGTCTGGCTAATCTTTTGTATGTAACTCTTAGTTATTGTTATCTGCTGTCTTGACTGGATGATTTTGCTAACGTTTGCTAGGTTAACCAGCGTTAACTTTAGCGACTTTCATGAGAACAGCAGTATGCTAAATATCACTTTACGCTGGTATAAAGCTAAGTAATGTAGCTATATGCTAAAATGTTTAACAGCAAGCCAATGCATTTTTTGTTAACTTTAGCGACTTTCATGAGAATAGCAGTATGCTAAATATTACTTTACGCTGGTATAACGCCAGGTAATGTAGCTATATGCTAATATGTTTAACAGCAAGCCAATGCATTTTTAAGTATGGCATATTAAGTTAGTTATTTGTTTGGAGGGAAGATAAAGTTAGCCAAACTAACTAACTAAAGGGTTAAAGGAGGGCCCCTCTTACAGAATCTTGACAGTCTGGGCAAAATGTGGCACTAAAGGTTTAAAGGAGGGCCCCTCTTACAGAATCTGCTAATAACGTTAACTAACGTTACATGTGAAATTACCCCGGGCAGGTTCAGAGCTATGTGGTTTTTATAACGTTAGTTCATATTTTTTTTTACTTGCCACCTATTTGAACTGGCATGTATTTATGTATCTGCTGATGCAATTTATTCCAGCCTACAGTAAATGAATATTTGTGATGTGCCATCAGTTGGCAGATATGGTGAGGCACAGTGTGATAACCGAGGTGCAAGCCTTCCAGCACTCTGTCCAGGTAGGATTTTGTCTTTTTACTGGTGATTTAAAAACCTCTAACTTACTGAAACATGCTGTCTTAGATATTACCCAGCTGCCAGAAAGTAGAGCACACACTGTTAAGGTTATCGACACTGAAATAGCACTTTAATCACTCTCCATGCGTCATGCACTGTGGCTGGTTGTGTAGATGCTTCTGATAATTTCCAGGATGAGGTAAACCTGATATGTTGTTTCCTCTATTCTCATCAGGCCACTCTTTTGACAGGCAGCCGAAGAGGAAGATAGTAATGTTGTAATAGCAGTTATATGACCATAGATTTTTAGAGGATGAACAGGAGTTACCAGTTATGAATGTATGTTTTCACCACGCTGGAGACCATAAAATGAAAGAAATTACAGGTTTTCTTTTACTTTAACACTGGAGGAAACAATGTGGTACAATTATGTATTCCTTTTCATGCCATGTCTACTACACCACCACCTGATCTTTCTGGCTGCTCTCACACTTTCCCTCCCTCTCCCTCTCCCTCCTTCTGACCTCCTTCTGTTACAGGGTAACTCCCTGGCTTTGGGCCAAGTAGGGCAGAACTGTGGGGGAATTCAGGAGAACATGGTGGCTTCAGAGGTCAGACAGCCCTTTTCCCAAGGCCTCTCAGGTACACCAGTTTATTATTCGAAACTATATTAGACTGACAGAGTCTGGACTGTTTTAACTAATTCTCTTGCATTTGCTGTGCTGCTACAGAAAATGAGAAAAGCCAGCCAGTGAACATCCCAGATGTTGCTAAAAGAAAGAAGAAGAAAAGAACTAGAGCAACAGACAGCTCCATAGGCACTTTTGATGGTAAAAACCTTGTATTATATTGGAACGATAATGTCAGTTCTGAAACTGATATATTTTGTCCACTCCTTGGCAAGCACTTGCTGCAGGTTCATATTTTCTTTATTTCAGACCTCTATAAGTTGACAGATGAGGTGCTTGGTCAGGGAGCATATGCTAAAGTTCAAGGATGCGTAAGCTTGCAGAATGGACAGGAGTATGCTGTGAAGGTGAGTGAAGATATTTTGCAGGTTTTAGTTATTAAATGCTGATTTATACAAAAAAAAAAAAACAACAACAAAGACAGCTTTGGAAGTTAGACAGTATGAAATCAAAATGTTTACTTTTTTTATTCAGACACTTTAAAATGTTCAGTCTGTTTGATTTACCAAGATCATAGAAAAGAGTGCAGGACACAGCCGCAGCAGAGTTTTTCGAGAAGTGGAGACACTCTACCAGTGTCAAGGAAACAAGTGAGTGCATTTAGTCTGAGAAACCTTTTAACTAAATTGAAACCACAGAATGAAAGAGATTGTAATCAGCTGTAAATCTCTTGGTCCAGGAATATTTTGGAATTGATCCAGTTCTTTGAAGATAGCTCCTGCTTTTACTTGGTGTTTGAAAAACTATGTGGAGGTATGTATAAAAGAATGACTCAACTAAAGTATCTACATACATTTAGCTGTTTTTTGTGATTCACTATGAACACACTGGCTACTCTTGTCTCTTCTGTCAGGCTCAATTCTTACACATATCCAGAACCGAAAGCACTTTGATGAACTGGAGGCCAGTAAGGTGGTTAGGGACATTGCCCAAGCACTTGACTTCCTACACACTAAAGGTAGGAAAACATCCCAAGAGTTATCCTACCAAAATCCAAATAGAAAAACCATGATTTTTTTTTTTTTGTATTTCGCCTTGGTGACATTTTGTTTTTCTGCAGGAATTGCCCACAGAGACCTTAAACTGGAGAACATCCTTTGCGAATACACTGATCGAGTGAGTGGATAGGAAGCTTTCAGAAGGATGTTAGTTATTCCTAAATGTAGAATATAACAACATACAATGTTAGTCCTCTTCTTTTCTACTCAGGTGTCTCCAGTAAAGATCTGTGATTTTGACTTGGGAAGTGGAGTGAAGCTAAGCAGTGCCTGCACACCCATAACGACACCGGAACTCACCACACCGGTAACAGTCCTGTATTGAATCCATAGCACATACACACAAGCAGAATCAGTGTAATAGATAACATTTAACTGTCTCTTACTGAATTAAAAAAAAAAAAAAAATTCCCTCTTTTAGTGTGGCTCGGCTGAGTACATGGCTCCAGAAGTAGTGGAAGTGTTCACTGATGAGGCGTCCTTCTATGACAAGCGCTGTGACCTCTGGAGTCTCGGGGTCATCCTCTACATCCTGCTGAGCGGCAGCCCTCCTTTCACAGGTCACTGTGGCATTGACTGCGGCTGGGACCGTGGAGAAACCTGCAGAACCTGCCAGGTATGCTCGCCTGCTCAGTGTCCATATCAGCTGATACAGCCATAGGCGTTCAGGTTCTACGCCATTTACAGAACGGAGGTAGAGTATGCTTCCCCTGTCATCACCACTCTGATACAAAGATTACATTTAAGAGAATAACATGAATGTTTCTCAGTTTGTGTGTGTGTGTAGAAGTCAGTACTGTGGTTTAAAACACAAAATTTGTGACTCAGTTTAATAAAATTCACAAACTTAAAAAAAAGTTTTTTCCCCCCCATATGATAATTTGATAAAATGACAGTATAGATCAGAAGTGGGCAATCCTAGTCCTTGGGTGCTGCTGCCCTGCTTTGTTTTATAACTGTCCTTGCCCTACATGGATCAGTTATGTTCAGTCAATCAGAAGCTGGGAGATACGTACCATCTTAGATTAAGATAGAGTGAGGAAAGACAAAGTGAATTGGTATTTTCCAGCTTCTGATTGACTAAACACACCTGATCCACTGAATCAGCACTAGGTAGGGCAGTGAGAGTTAGAAAACAAGCAGGGCAGTAGCACTCGAGGACCAACATTGCACACCCCTAGTATAAGGAAGTGGTGAGCAAGGGGGCTGTTATACACAGTAAAGCCCTTAGGCAGGATTGAACCATAAATGTTGCAGCTACATAGTGTAGATATTACCAGGATAGGATAGCAGTTATAAATAATGTCTTGCTTGCTACAGATGGGCTGTGTTTCTCAATCTGTAATAATAGTATATGTGCATGTTAGCTTGGCCATGGCTAATCAGCGTGTATTTTTGCAGCTGTTTTGAATATGAATAATTTTTATTCTGTCGGTGCATGGTTATCATGAGTTAGCATGTAATGTTGTCTCTGGGTTCATCAGGAAATTTCTTCCAAAAGTATCAACTAATGTGTCCTTCATTTTAAATAGCATTCACCTAAAGCCACTCCAACTTCTTTGTGCAGAGTGTTGCTTGTCTGCTTCACTACAGAGACCCTGACTGCTGAGCAGTGTCACAGGAGATTGTGTGATCTTCTTTCTTCAGAGTCAGCTGTTTGAGAGCATCCAGCAGGGCAAATATGAGTTTCCAGACAAGGACTGGGCTCACATCACTGAGGGGGCCAAGGACCTCATATCCAAACTGTTGGTTCGAGATGCCACCCTGCGCCTCAGTGCCGCCCAGGTCCTCAAGCACCCTTGGGTGCAGGGGGTGGGTATCATTACGAATGCTCATTAAAGTAGCTGATACAAAACCACTGTAATTCATGCAGTGTTACTTTTATTTATTTAAAGGTGCGATTTCAAAGACTCTCTGTATTCCACATATATTCACACATACAGTATATTACCTGTATCTATGTGATTTCCACAGAATGCTCCAGAGAGAGGTCTTCCAACTCCTCATGTTTTACAGAGGTATGACTGACAGTTTGGAAAGTCATGTCAAATGTGTATATGAAGTTTAAACGGGTGGTGAGGTCCCCACTCTGCTGGGGTCAGTCCAAACACACAGTGATATTTTTGTGGTCAGGCTTGCCTGGTGGTACCCGTGATGCTTTTGGAAACTGTCAGCTGGCTGAAAGACTTAGGGACAGTAGTCTTTCTATTTTTACTGTAAGGTTTCTATTGGTGTGCCTTCACCAAAGAAAGTAATTGAAATGTTACTACACTGAGCAGCTGACCTGTACAGAGCACACAACTGTCTCTCACATCCTCCTCTGTTCTTCTAGGAACAGCAGCACCAAAGACCTGACTCAGTTTGCAGCAGAAGCTATCGCCTTTAACCGGCAGCTGTCTCAGCATGATGAGCAGCAGGAGGACGCTGGAGCCATTGTTTGCTCCATGAGGCTTTCTCCTCCTTCTAACTCCAGACTGGCCCGCAGACGGGCGCAGTCCAATGCTCTGCGCACCGGAGACCTCACGCCCCCTTCAGATGACCTCGCAGCCTGAAGGTTATAAGGACAAACCCGCTTGTCGTGGTCTCTGGCCGGTTTTAGCCTCTGCCTGCTCCTTGTATGTCTTTTTGTTTTGACAGGGTGTTATGTGGGATCAGACATACACTAT
>NW_018127963.1:317540-335410 GCF_001952655.1 Monopterus albus
TCCTGCTGTTTAAACTGTTTGCCTTGACCAATAATCCTGTCACCTAGGCAGAGTTTGAGCACAAAGGGCAAAGTTAATCCTTTGCTATGGTCTCATCATTGAAAACATAGTCAAAACTCTAGGTTTGTCCAGGAGTTTTTTTTAAGCTGCCAGTTTTTTTTTTCCTTTTTTTTTTTAAAGCCAGAGTTTTAAACATGGACTATTTCATGTATTACAATCTTTAAAGATTTATTTATGATGAGCACAAAACAGAATCTGCTCTTTATGCCATTAGTTTATAATAAGCACCTGGTCAGTACATAACATTAACAACACAGCATTACATAGGTCCATCACTGTTGTGCTGCTGTTGCTGTGCTAATGTAATATTCTATATTTTAATAGATTTTTTTTTTCCTCATTGTCCAACTGTGAACTATTTCACCTTTTATTTAAATATTATCACTTCTCAGTGATGGGAGGAGAGGGACGATTTTTTTATTTTTTTAACTATGGATGTGTATGTGATTTGATGCGTGTGGATGTACATGGTTTAAATGATAAAAAAACAGACTACACCAAGTATATTAGAAGGGCTTTTTTCCTATTGACCTACATATGTACCTACATACAGTATGTAGGGTAACCAAGTTTTTATTCATTTATTTGTTGTTGTTTTTTTGTTTGTTTTTTTTTACCTGCTTTATTTTCCCAAAAAGTGGATATGGTGACTGTATAGCTAGTGACGATTTTGCCATCACTGTCTCCACTGTAAAGTGAAAGAAAAAGTCACATTAAATGGCGTCACCAGGGCAGTCAGTGGAGAGCTCAGGATGTAGGTCAAATCATTTTCCAAGCTTATCTCTGAGCCAGAAGGAAAGCAACTACAAGATATCTCCATGTGGGGCAGCGATTATAGCTAACTGCATATGGTAATCACCCAGGCATCAGGTCAGCCAACAAGTTGACCTGATGTATATTCCTGTTTAGTTAATGGCTGCCCCAGATGGCAATATCTTGTCGTTGCTTTCCTTTTGACTCAGAGATAAGCCTGAAAAATAATTTGACCTACATCATGATTATTCTGAACTTTCTCTGAGGCCAACCTATTGCCCCAGTGATGTTGTTTAACGTGACTTTTTGTTTCCCAGAATCTCTACAATGGAGGGAGTGATAGCAAAATTAGCAGTGAGTCGCCATACCCACCTTTCTGGGAAATGCAGCAGTTCCATAAAAACTGAAGTTATCCTTTAAGTTGTTTTTGTCCAGTCTGATGTCTTTAAGAGGCTAGACAGGGCTGACAGAAAACACAGATAGGGGTAAATAACAGATTGAGAAGACATCTGAGCACATTTTTATGTATTTCTTCTCATTTCTCGCTTTCACTTCAACACAAACCACCGCTATCATTAATGTACTGTAGAATAAGTCACATATTTAGTTTATCTCAAAGAGACAGTATTATTTTATTTCATTTTGCTCCACTTCTTTGTACACTGGGTACTCCACAAATGCAGCACCATCTCAGTAAGATTCTCTTAATGTCATAGATTTGATATCTCTGTTTTTCGGTATGAGTGACATGAAATGCAAGGATTGCCTTAGTTTTAGGTTGTTTGCAGCTAATGTGACTCAAAGGGGATTTGTGAGTAATTGATGTTACACTTGATAGTGAGATGGTGGATTCTGGGATTGAGATTTATTTTTATACAAGTATTGTTCAGTTTAGCATTTTTGGTGAATGTACCAAAGGAAAGAATGCTAGACTAACCAAGCAAAGACCTTGCTGTCCTTGATTTTCTTGGGTCCATTAAGTTGCAGATGTTTACTTTCTAATTTTGATTTTTTTTTCTTTTCTTTTTTTTTTAAGAAATATTTTTTGTTTTTCTGTTTGATTCATTGAGGACCCAGTCTGTGTTTGAATGGGGTCACAGTGGCATTGGTCTATCACTTTTGTTTCCTTTAACCCTGTTAACTTAATGTGTTGCCCTCTACACAACATGTTCCCCCGATTTCACGCTGTTGCCATGGACACCCCATCCCTATAGCAACTAAGGGCCTTCACAGGCTACCAGGAATTGACAGAGATATGCTCGGAGTTAATACACACATTAGGAAGCAACCACTTGCTATGTTAAAGCCCTCTTGCTCCCATTACAGTATGAATCATAAAGGGATGGTTGTTTTCGAACATCAACTTGTAATGGCATTAAATGAGACACAGTAATTGGTGTGCAATTATGGGGTCCCACTGAAATTTGTCAAAGCTCCTATGGGTTCCTCTGCATAAAGCTGTGGTGGAGCATATTTTCACTGGTATGCTGTGTTCTCAATAAAAAGGTCCTTATTATCCTGTCTTGTCTAATATGTGTTGTATATTATTTCTTATTTAACTCAAGATCTCATTCAGGAGTTATGAGCAAACGTGGTTTAATTCTTGAGCTGTCATTCAGTGATGATTATTTGTACTTGATGAAGGCTGAGGATGATGAAGGGACAGGAAGAGGGTGTTACTAGCCTGCCCACACACTGATGCATGGCTCTGGCAAAAGCTGTGTCCTTGTTAAGAAGAGAAAGAGGAGAGGACAAGTGTGTATACAGCATCTGGATGCTGCTAAAAAAGAACAGAAATTTCCCCACTGTGGGATCAATAAAGTACCTACTCTACTCTCTAACCTGAATCTTTTTGAGATCCTACAAGGCTCAGGTGACCTAACAGTAAATGTCATTTATTAGAATTTAATAATGGATTGAGTTAATTGCAGTAGTAGGCCTAATTTAAAACTCCACCTATCGTCTATACTCCGTATACTTGTTTCTCTGTGTCACATGTTGAGTTGCTCCGTGCATACATGCAGAAACCTGATCACTGCGTAGCCCTGAATTGATTTGACAGATTGACTGAGGTATATGGCGCCCCCAGTGGCCGATATGCTTTATTACTTGTTGTGTGAGCAGCAGCGCAGAAGGCACAGCTCATCTCCATCTCCGCGACTCCTGCACAGCACGATGGACGGACGAAAGACGATAAAACACTTAACTTAGACTGTGTCTGGTCTGAAGGTAGGTCACACTGACAATAGCACATAATTTCGCTTGTTTTCAGGCTTTCTTCTCAGTGCAAATTGTGCAAGTCTGGCTGCGTGACCAGCGGGGAGTTGCGAGTTTAGAGCGCCTTTTGTTTTTACAGTTAGAGTTTTATCACTAATAATAGCTGCCCTTTTAGTGGTGTTGTCTAATGCATGAAATGTTGTGCGTTATGTAAACATTTCTCAATGGTAGTAACTGATTTGTTACATTTTGGCGTGAATTATTTAAATGACTTTTGAAAGAAATGTTTGTAATGTTAGTATGTAGAACGCTGGACAGCTTCTGAAACCTCACACGTCTTCTTCCTCTCCATTTACTTTACTTTCGTCTCTCTCTGAGGTGATGAGCTCAGTGATCAGGCAGTCTTCTGGTCTTCAACCTCTCTGGGTCTTTCCAAGTTCTCCATGAGACATGGCACTACCTGAAAAACCCTCCAGACAATCTGCTCCCAGCAAAGCCCCCCAGCAGCGCACCGTGCGGCACCAGAGCCTGCCCTCCCCTGCTCTGTGCTGCGCCTGTGGTCTGTGCATAATGCTAGCTGGTATCAACATCACCCTGGTGGGAGCTTTCGCCTTTGGCACCTTCATCCCTACTGGCAACCCCCCAATCATCATTGGGCCTCTTCTTTTATTAATAGCCCTGGCTTTCTTCACAGCCTGCTGTGTGGTCAGCAGGAGACCTCCATCCCACATGCCCCAGAGGGCTAAAGGAGGTGAGAAGTGGGGGCTGATACGGATGGGCACAGCAGCATTTGAGATGGAGACAAGTGAGCACACATTGCAGGACACTACGGCTGTCCAGCTCAGCCCCACCAACTCCCCCAGTTCCTCTCAGAAGTCCAGCTCGAGCCATGGGGGTGACGCCGCTCCGACTGGTTGTCAGGATGAAGCCAACGAGCTGCATATGTCAGAGATGTCTGACATGGGTGTCATTACAGATAACTCCATCTTGACCTCTGGCAGTAAGCAGAACACTCCCATGCTGCCTGCTGACAACACATCCTCTACGTAGCATGGACTTTTTTCTATAGCCATGATGTTTGAGTGTTTGATTATTTTGCTGTTCACATGATGGACATGTCTGATATGACTGATAGGACTGACTGGCGCCTTAAATATACAACTGCAAACAAAAGATCCTGATAAATGGTCACCAGGCTTTAAGCCTGTAGTCTGAAGTTTGTGATTTACAAAATCCCTCTGATGATGACTTATTCAGTGTGATTTTGGAGGTTTATTACTCAGTCCCGGGATGTACATTACTATGCCAGGAGCAGAAACAGGAGACCTAAATCCAAGCGCGTTGTATATAACATCAAGTTAAGGCAGATTAACCTGCATTTCATGCCATATGGATCAACTGTGGTTAGTGCTTTTTACTTTTTACAGAACAATGGGAAAGAAGATGAGTGCATCTATCCAAGCTTCTCTGAGTCATGAACATTGCTCCTCTGTAAACCCTGGAAATCTCAGTTTTACACACTTTGACAGATTTATTATTGTCACCTGCAGTGAGTAAGTGTGTAACCTTGGGTTGTGTTAAGATGGATATTCAGGGTCAAATTTGTATTTTACGCTCAGTGAATATGTTTGTCATGTTGTAGCGCCATGATTATAATAGTTGCTACAGATGTTAATACATGTTGTTGACACCTATACACAGTAAAGCAAAAATGTTACTTGATTGTACAGCATGTCACATGGTGTGCTTCTGTTACTGTTCTCTACTGTTGTTTAACAAAAACTGCTTCTTTGTGCAGCATGGACAAAAATAAAGCCTTAAAAGATGCTATTGCATTTACAGTATAGGTTGAATAAGGAAGATGTGTGGGTTGTGATAATTTGTTCATTATTTGAGAAAAGCCAGCAGCTGCAGTGCAAACAGCTTCTTCCTACAATGTTGCCCATCACTTGGTGTCTGACCCAGCAGCTGCTGGCAAAGGCGACAGCCCTGTTTACTCATCATTATACATCTGCTGTCCACAAACACAGCAAGACACACAGTGTGATCCTTGCCCATAATGCAACCACTGAAAAGATAACAGAGGAGCTGCTGCCTGCTGTTATTGCTGTCTTTTTGTGTACGTGTGAATCAAGCCTTATGAATGGCTACCGACAGGCAGTGTGGGTGTCTGTAGTTATAGTGAGTCAGAAATATGGCTGCTCGTGGTTCCATAAAAAGGGTGACATGTCTTGGCAACCTGAAATCATTTACTAAACTAGTAATGAGGTCATGTTGCTCTGGAGAATGGAAAAGTGAAATTAATCTAGTGTTGTGTTGCTGTTAATGTGTAGAGATTATTGTAACTGAGCCATTTTTACACTAGCAATATTGTGGTTAAGTCTTAAGTTCAGGGTCTCACCTCTCATAATGAACACCACGTTTATTCATATTCACCCATAGGAACCTTCCTGTAGGTTTATGGTAGGTAGGTAGGTACTTTATTATGATGAACACCTTTAGTCTTTGCTGTATAATATGGACATACCAGCAACATTTAATATACAGTAATAATCTAATACTTGACTAGTGAGTGATCAGTTGGTATACTATCAGTTATTTCTAAATGCTAAGCTAACAAATCTGAGGATTTCTTCAGAGAACAGCTACCGGCTTTTCATATTAGTCGCAGGGGCCATTTTTATGCACGGCAAAGTACCCTTACATGTATTGCTGAAGATATTTTTATACTTGTACATTGTAAGTAGGAGTTTGACTTGTAATGGAGTACATTTTTTAAAGGAAAAGATCTTAACACTTCTGACATCAATTGCACTTCTGCATAAACAGATAGTAACTCTGCCAATTACATGACATTATTTGAGTGAAATGAGGGTTTTCCAGCCTTTCTATGTACATTTATGATAATGAAACCATGAAGAATGACTGCTGCAAAGCAAAACAACTCAGTGCACACTAGACCGAGGTCCTGATCTGTGTCTCGGCTGGTCCTGCTGCTTTAGGCTTTGAGTGGGGATCCTTCCTCTACCCAGATAAGAACAAACACACTGCTGTGACAATAACCCTACAGAAGGTTTGTGTCCACCACAACACAACCAACAGAAAAGATAACAGCTGCCATCTTTGTCAGTGAAGTGGGGATGTGAGGTCTGTTCTATAATGTTCCACAGTTTGTGCAGCGTCTTTCTCTCCACAACCAACTCGAGAGACATCCCTAGCACAGAGCCAGCCTTCCTGATCAGTTTGTTCAGTTTGTTGATGCCACTGGCTCTGATGCTGCTGCCTCAGCATACAACAGTGAAGAATATTACACTGACAACACCAGACAGGCAGAAGATCTGCAACATCTTGCTGCACACAAAAAAAGAAACCGAGCTTCATCAGAAAGTAAATTTTGCTCTGTCCCTTCTTGTTGACAGCCTTTGTGTTGCATTTCCAGTCTGTTTTTGAGATGGACAAGATATCTGTAGCTCTCCACCACCTTCAGCTCATGGGATTTGAGCTCCTGGTCTTCCTGAAGTCCACAACCATCTCCTTGGTCTTGGTCACATTTAAGAGCAGGTGAATGTATCCACCTGGTCTTCATGTTTGTAAATCTATCAGAGAATCCCTTCAATCTATTTTATCACACTGGAGCCGCATTAGCATTATCACCCAATTCTTCAAATACTGCCTGCAAAAATACATAAAATAGCTGTGATTTGCGAGGTAATCTTTATTTCATAGCAAACAGCTCATTACAGTAATGATTTGTGAATGTAATAATGTTGATAGTGAGGCTGAAGGCTCATAATCACATAAGTGTCAGTGAGGGCTCAATGGTTCACAAAAGGCTGTGGCTGAGACTATTATTTTTATGCAAATAGCTCCAATTAGAAACAGGAATGTGTTCACTGAACATACAATGAACCAGAGTCACATGGAATCACAGTTCAATAAAGGATTATTGGTTTCATCATTTGATTTAAAGACAAAATTAACAAATGAACACTAGTCTTATGACTCCCCCTTGTGGAGAGAAGACAGTAGTAGGCCCTGCTGCTGCTGATGAATAATCTTTTGAAGTACAAAAAGAACCATTAGTTAAGAAAAGATAATAGGAATGCAACATAAGACATGTTACTACATGACTCTTATATCATCCCCTATAGTTTCTTCTCATCAGGAGTGTATGCATTGACTATAAATCTTGATCACTTTTGGTGCAGTTAATTATTAATTGTGTTAAATGCTGTTCTAAAAAAGAAACATACATTATCAGAAAGTAAAGTTATTATATTGAAATTTAAACAACAGGAAAGTATTATTTCAGAGTTTCCAATGCTGTAATTTTGCACTAGAGGGCAGTATTGCCATGCACATTGTGTTCCTGTTTCAGGCAAAGATGGTCATGTTTGTTTGCGGTACTTTGTTTTCATGTAGTCTTTTGCTAACTGAATAATATTTAACTTTAAATTATAACTTAGCTCAACATGCTTACATCACAAAGCAAAAGTATCATATTTCACCCAGTCATGATACCTCATGTTTTTTGGTCAGTCTCTCAGGAAAATTGCTTACACTTTGTCAGCTCTCTTGCCAATTACAATTTGGAAATAAAAATATTTGTATATAGGTGGATAACATTTTTCCTTAAAGCTGAAAGAAGAAAAAAAATTAAGATTTTGCTTTAGAATGACTAAGTAGCCTAACTGATTTTCTCACTCTTTTATCAAACACAAAATTATATTAAAACACTTTTTATATGACTAAAACATCTTTGAAACTGATTTTAACAGGGATACTGTAGTATAAAATGTATGTACAATGAAATTAAATATAAAAACTCATTACCGAGTTTAATTTCTTTGAGTTAATAAGGATGTTAACTGCTTTATCATCAACGTCTTTAACGTTCATGTTTCTGTAAGCGACATGATGGCCTCTGAAATGCAGTAAACATTTCATTTATTTCCTTATTTTTATTTGATTCACTGACATGTCACAGTGTTTGCTTTCTCCCATCCACAATGTTTGGGCCTTGAATGCACCGTGGCCTCCAAATGTGTCCGGCTGCACTGCACTGTCCTTGAGGCTCCTCCTGCCTGCAGTCCATTGCTTTTCAGAGTGGATGCAATGATCCTCCTGTGGCCCCGAACCACAGTCTGTGAACCGATGCCTGAAAAATACATTTCCCACAGGTAATACACTACATTCCCAGATAACCAAAAGATAGAACAATAGGAAGGTTACAGTGTCTTTGACCTCCTCTGTGAATGTAATCATCTCCAGGTGAGTGACCCGATGTGCTTCATACATACTGAGCTTCCTGGCTTGTGTTTTGCTTGTTCCTGCATCTTGTATCAGCCCTTTGTTTTTAAGGCCCACCTCTGTTGTTGGGTAGTACAAGCATGTAATATCCTACCTCTTGAAATGAAGTGCCAATAATTTTATCCTTCTTTTCAGTTTGCAAAGTGTCCCTTCAAACTGCAGCCAGCTCGATCTAAATCCTAATGACTGTTCGTCACTGTGAGTGCTGACTGCTATCATAAAACAAATAATATCTCTGACCTGTTGGAATAATCCTCATTTATTTCAGTGCAAGGGGCTTTATTAAAATGACAAAAGGGGGAGGATATGTCCATCTTATGATAAATGTGCAAATGTCCACCAAAGCTGAATCAGACACTACATTTTAATGGCCTGATTGCTCGTTCATTTCTCGCCTCATTCTCTAGCAGCCTCGCTCTCTTCTTCATAATGCGGAGTTGGTCATATTTTGTCTCAGATTAGTATAGACGCCAGCTGACAGTTGCCTCTGTTCAAGGTATTTAGAACATATAATTCATTCATAGATCTAGAAGTGCTCTCTTTTGTCATCCCCATTTTTTATGCTCAGATTCTCCACAGTCGCTCATTCCTCTGGGTGGTAGTGTGTAAATGTGTCTGCGTGTGTGTTTGTCAGGGGAGATGGAGGCTAGGCCAGTTTTCAGCTGATGTATTAGCTGGCATATGCAAGCAATGAATTATCAAGGAGGAGAAGGAGTCAATTATCCACTCCTCAAGAGGGGCTGGGCCTGTGTGGCCTAGGGGCCCTTTTCCATATTTACCAAATTATTTCACAGAAAGGTATGTTGGGGGACCTAGCTAGGCAGCAGTGAGCAGACAGAGCATACACACATTTAGCACCTAACCTCTCCAGCTCAACCTTGCCCTCCTTGTCACTTTCCTCCCTGCACATGCTCAGTGCTGCCTCCTCATTTGACAAGGACAGCCGATGACATTTTGGAGCTGTATGTTAATAATCCATTTTATACACACCAACTCCTCAGACTGATTTCGGCTGAGCTGGAATAGCCACAGCGTGTCCGTCAGCCATTTTGCCGTGTCCCAATTCTCTCCCCTGACTCCCTTTGAATCAAAATGGGGGCCTGATTGACTGCGCTGCTCTGACTAATAGAGTGGATATGGTAAATGAAATACCCGGCACTTTCGTTCTAAAGTCTCTTACCCCCTGTGTCCCTAGTCACTTTGCCTTGACATATTTTCAGAGATTTAGCATTCTATCCTGTTTTTGATGAGGACAGGCTGAGATGAGGTGCATGCAGCTACGGCAGAGCAACCTGGACCCCTGGACACGAGCAGCCGAGCTGACAGGTCCTCTGATGACTGACAGGGCTGACACTTAGGGAAATGAGGTCATTAGACAGCATTATGAGTAGGCTGATAGCTCGGTAATGGGTTTTAACTTTAGAATTTCACACAGAAGCCCATCGGGGATGGGTTTGATATGCAGGCGGACAGGTGACTTCCTTCAGAATAAAGAAGGCAATTCTCATGGGCACAAGGAAGAATGGGCTTGGTTGAAATGGTAAAGAAGGGATGAGGGAAAGTGGAAAGAGGATAGGAAATGTTCTAAAAATATACCACACCAGACAGTGATCTTCTTTATCACAAAAAAATGAAAAACAGCAAATGAGTGACTTTTGTTTTTGGCCCTGCCCTTCACTGTGAGTTTTGCTTTCTGCAAATTTGATTGTCCACACAAACCAAGAGACACATTATATACTCCATTCATATGACTGTTCCCCCACTGTTTTAATCTGTTATGTTCTAATGCAGATGGTACTGATTCCTAAAACAATAAACATCTTCTTGTCCCTTGTTATGTTTCAGAAGGTTTATAATTTTGCATACTACATGTACACAACTTCCAAGCTGCCTGAAGTCTTAAGAAAGGGTGTCTAAATTTAGCCCCAAATGATAAACTCTTAAGTTAGAAGACGGAGGCCAATGCGTAAGGGTGTTAAAACTAGTGGGATAGTTTAGTGGAGATTAAGGGATGTATCAAAGACTTGTGTAAAGCTCCATCACAACCTGTGCAGTTGTTTGGTGGGCATCTGCACATGCTTTGTTTTTTTTTTAAGGGGGTCAGGAGCAGCTCCCAGAGCTTTGGCAGCCAGTGAGTGACCGATAATGTCTCTACACCACTCTCATTACTCCTTTTGGCTGTGCTATGAAAACGAATGGTCCACTTTACTGCTGCCATGGGCCTAGTGAGCTCTGTTGTGGAAGAAGATTTAGAGGGGCGTTACAGCCATCCAGCGGAGGGCAAGACAACCCACAGGAGAGGACGAAATGGACGAGGTGGGGTAGAATGATGGCTGCTGTTTGGGGGAGATGAATCACACTTGGCCTCTGTGAGAGGGTTATGAAGGGAAATAGAAGGTCAGGTTTCTATGCTGTGATTTTTCAGTAGAGCAGATGAGGAGGGTTGGTGATACAAATCAAGTCAAGAAGCGTCACAGCATATTTTGACTCTATGTCCTGCAGGCATCTCTTTCGTGGCACTCTGGAGAGCAAACATTGAATTCAACCTCATCAGAACAGTCTGACTGGTCAAAAAGTGATTTCTGATTTACAAGAAGTAGACTTGTGTGTGCACGAGCATGTGTGTGTGTGTGTGTGTGTGTGTTTACATGTACTAGTGACAATCTCCCTTATGTGTTAAGTATCTTTCACAAACTGCTGCTGCTTTAATCAGCATCTGTCAGGGACTCCATTATGCCACTTTCAGTGGCTCAAGTGAACATAAAGCCTTTCTTCAGAGTTATGAAAAAAACAGAAAAATAACAGCCCCTTTCACTACCAGAGGTGTGGATGATCACTGCAGCGGACTTAAGTGACAGGTAAATTGCAGGTTAAGTGGAGAACACAGTCTTTTAACAAGAGACTCCAGGCTCCTGCAAATCCTCCTTAGTCTTTAATCTGAATACAAAGGCAGGGGCGGGGGGATTAAATCTGACCCCTCAATGTTCTGTTTGTTCCAGACTCCACTCGAGGGCCTGCTGTAGCCAGCAGAAAAGTACCAGGTTTGCATTTCTTTTTTGTGCCATGTGGCGGCATTTAAAACAACACCATCCACAATGCTCCCCCCATCACTGGCTAACTCTCTCGGCACAAAGGAAGGCCTGAGTCACTGGCTTCTCCTCTAATGTCCACGCCTAGCTTTAGCTCAAGCCTGAATTCTTTTAAATGGGATTGTTTATTTAATTGCAGATGAAGCACCATGACCCAGCATTATTATCTCAGTTTTGTGCTGTGAAAAAAAAAAAAAAAAATCCTCCTTTATTTAGCAGCAATGATGGTTAGAAAGAAGAGAAAGGGCCAGGGTGAGGCAAGCGGTTAGGGCTTGCTGCGGGAAAGGTGCTTTGGGTTGTCAACGTTTTAGAGGCTTAGAGTCAAACCTATCCTGGCTCAGGAGAGAGGAGTCTGGGTGTTAGGGAGGCAGAATGACTCCTGATAGAAGGAGTTTGCGGCTCAAGTCGAGAGGAATCGTCTTGGCTCCCGGATGAGGCAAAGACTAATTGATTCTCTGAAGTTTCCTGTGGCAGAGCCCGATTACAGGTATGACCGGATTAAAAAAAGGAGAGGGAAAAAACAAGGGATCTGGAGGAGGGAAGTGGTAAAATCAAAGAGAAAAGAAGATGAGGGCTGCCACAGACGGATCAGCATCCCCTATACGCATTGATGTGCTTGCTATTGTGTGTGTTTTGTGCGGGTATGTACACACACGCCGGCACAGCTATGTTTGATCTCTATAGTCAATGGCAATCATCAGGTCACATTGCAAGAGCCCTTTTTGTTCTACAGGAGCATATTGTGCTGTAGCAGCATGCTTCCTCTAATCACTCACTTCTGATTAACGCGTCTCAAAGCCAGAGGCATGTGTCCCGGCTGCCCATAACAGTCCATGACATGATTGAGTACTGAGGCATGTGGGAGCCATAGTGAGGCAGGTTCTAAGAGAGAGGCCTCCAGGAGAAGGAGAGTTAGGACGCATATCTAGACCTAAGCTGTCATGCGTGCGGCTGTAATGGCTTGTATAGTGGCAAAGTCCAATCTGGGGCCCTAGAGAGCCATTATTCCTGGACTATCGATCGGGCCCTACGGCCACCACAGCTCGGGCCCCTGTCCCTGATCCTGTTCAGTAATAAGCGTACTCATGTCAAGGTGGTAATTACCATTGATCTGTAGCCGGTGTGACAGGGCAGCGGCCCCTTGTTGTGATTCATACCTGACATGGGTCTGTTGGACTTGAGGCACCAAATCACCAATCTCACAGTGGCATGCAGCTTCTGGTGGCACTGCCCTGCTCAGTCTTGGAAACAAAAGAGTTAGAAGATAAATTTAACTTTTTGGGGTTTTGCTGCTACCTTCTGGGTGGCAATTATTCTACAAGGTTAATTAGCACCAGGAGAGTCTTGCCTGACATCTTATATAAGAACTCTAAAATCCTTGGACTGACTCTTCTCTCTTCTTAGACACTGAAGTAGCCTGCAGAAAGTTACATAAATTCTTCTTATACATGTTTTTTCTTTCTCCTTGTTGCTGATGTTATTTCTATTCTCTTGCTGTCCTTCCTATGCATTGGCCAGGATGCCTCCACCTCTCCCCAAGCTATAAGCAAGGAGATATATCACTGTTGATCTGCCTCTGTGTGGAAACTTGCAGCACAGTGACAAAACACAATAAAGCACAGTGCACAGGGACCCAGGGTTATTGTACTGCTATGCTAGCATTGTACTCTCAAAGTAGACGTATATATATATGGGCTTGATATTGTAAGACTTCTGACATTTAGCCATGCTGATTTCATGGCTCTAGGGATAGATGTCCAAACTGAAAAATCTCACCAGTTTTTGGATGTAAAATTTTGTACAGACATTCCTGGTCCCCAGAGGATGGACCATAATGACTTTGGTGATCTCCTGTTTTTTTCTAGGCCCATCATGACATTAACATTTTTGGTTTATAGTGAAATGCATCAACTACTCTTGAATAGATTGTTATGGAATTTTGTACCAATATTTTATGATGCCAAGAGGGTTAATCCTAATGAAATACTTGATGTCCTGGCACAAAACTATCCTAAGCACCCCCACGAGCTTTACATTAGTGGTTTTGACAGAAATGTCTCAGTATTTATTGAATGGATTGACATGAATTTTAATACACACATTTATGTTTCCCACGGGATTAATTCTAACAATTTGGGTGATCCTCTGATATTTTCTTTTGAGCCATCATCATATGAAAATGTTCTTATGTCCTGTACTTTGGTTTATAATACTCATAAATGGCATTCCCATCAGCCATCGTGCTTTGTGATTTGTGGTAAAAGCCAACCGTTACCATGATAGCATGCTAAACTCAGATGGAAAACACGGTAAACAGTATACTGTACCTGTTAAAATCAGCATGTTATCATGTTGCAGTACAGCCTAATAGAGCCATTACAATAAATAAAGTTTAGTTTATTTCTATTTCCTTGACATTTGATTAAATGTGCAGTCTACAGGACTATACAGTTCATCTTGTACTGTAGTTTTGCATCACTTTATTGGCACAACTATCACAGGCTATCAGTGATTGAATCTAATTGTACTGAATGCTCATGGTAACCCACCCCCCACCCCCACTTGAACATGGAAAGATGGAGGTGGGTGACGACAGATACACAGTGAGAGTTAGAGAGATAGAAATAGAGATGGTGGGGGTTTCAAGGCAGGCAATCAGTTTTCTTTTTGTGAGCGTTGGAGCGGGACTTGTGTCACCTGCAGACCAAACCCTATTTCCTCTGATTAAGTCCTTTGAAATATTCCATTTGTCAGTGTCATGGCCCTGGTATGTTGCCACAGTGAGTAGCCAGCCATGTCTGTTGACTGTGTCGTTCTCCAATTTACACCAGACACTGACAACATCATCATGTCCCTAATGTACCCTTGGCTTGTTCTTGCCCAACCCTGTGCTTACACTCTCTGTTCTTTCTTTGATGCACCGTCAGCCTATCTGTGCCCCACATTATGGATCACAGCTGCACAAAAACCATCAGTTGTCTGGATCCATTTGTGATTTCCTGTGCAGAGTGAAGCCCAAACTGATGAACATGGCGTTAAGGCACTATCATTCTATGCCCAAACCTTAAGAGAGTCTTTCTCTTCAAAGTGTTTTTGTTGTTGTTTGTTTGTTTTTTCAAACTGTATCTGGAGTTTCAACAGCTAACATCAGGCCTCGAACTCTCATGCGTGTGATCTAACCCCATTAGCAGCCAATGTCTTTTCAGGAGCAGAGCTAACATGGTTCAGAGAGGATGGAAATTTCAATCTTCCTTGTATCATTTTCCTTATCATTACTCCATTCACCACCATTTGTCTCCACCCTGAGTCTCGAGAGGGAGCAGAACAGCTGAAAAGGAGGGCATCATGCACTCTGTGCCCAACTTTAATATGAGTGGAGCACAAAAGAGAGAGGGAGTGTTTATACATTATTAGAAGTCTATTATAAAACCGCTATCACATTCTCCCTCTGCCTTTCATTCCCTCACTCTCCTGACAGGTAGCAGGCGGGCTGCCTTGATGACTAGACTCAATCACCTGTGACAGTTTTGATTTGATGTCACTCTCTGGGTTGCTCTATTTGTTTGAGCAGTTAAGAGGTAATTGTGTGACATTGGTGGTGGAAGACGTGCTTTGGCGGCGCAGCCGCTGAACCGAGGGGACGAGACGAGGGAGTGTGGCAATAATAAATGAGGGCTATTTTCCCCAGCATTCCCAGACTGTGTGTATTTGTGTATCAGCGTGTATTACAGGGGTGTGTGTGTGTGTGTGTGTATGTGTGGCTGATGGGGCAACGAGATGGGGCGATGAGCCCCTCTACCCTGGGGGAGTTCAACTGTGAGATGCACATTGAGGTCGCTTGCACCCACTCTTATCATCACTTCCTCTGGCCTGAACAGAATTGTTTCTGGGCGAATTTGCTTTTTTGAGTTTAGGTGTCACTCTGAGGAACTTCTGAGCTTGCAAAGGGCTGACAAGTTATGTCAATTTTTTGTGCTGCTTGAAATGACGTCAACAGCATGATGAATTCTTGACATAACTTTATATGCACAAACAAATTTGTGTGCACGTGCTGAAGCATCACTTTGTCTGCTAGAGTTAACATGATGGTCTACAAACCATTAAAGTTATCATCTTAAATTGTACTGTGTGTAAACTGTGTGTAAACTGTAATACCTACAGTAACAGCCAAAGTGTGATAAAAAAAAAAAAAAAAAATTCTAGAAACAGCTATAGGTTGTCAAAGATGGTTAAGATCCAGGAGGTCAGTGGCATAGTGTCTTCTGGACACACTCTATGTCAATCTTTGAGAGTAAATTTGTACTGAAATTGGCTTGTTTTAGAATGTATTCCTCTGTCTAGAAATAATTTGAAATTTAACTGAGAGTCAGATGACAGTAACGATAGCACTCACATCTGTTTGTCAAATATGAAGCTGGAGCCAGCAGCAGTTAATTTAGCTTAGTGCAATGTAACACCTGCCTGGCTCTGTCCAGCAGTAACAAAATCTGCCTATCATCACCTCTTAAACTCACATATTAACACAATATAGCTTGTTTGTTCCTACAATTCCTACAAAAACACATGTTAACAGAGTAAATTTGTTTTAAATAGGTCTACATGTGGAACTATTTATTGCTCAGGAGCCCTGTCTTCTTTGTATAGGCTGGCTGTTTCCTCCTTTTATGTAAAACAAAATTAACTATTTAATTATTTGTTATCTGACATTATGTGAACAGTGATAACAGAATGTTTAAAAACTATCTAACAAAAAAAAAACACTAAGTGATTTATTTTCCTGAAAGTGAGCATGGAGATGTAATAAACAGCAGTGAACTGGAAACAATGATGCAGACACTCAACCACAACACAGTAAGATATTTTAGACTCCAGAACTTTAGAAAAATTGAACTAAGACACATACTTGGGGCTGACACTAACACAAATTAAACATTTTGACTATTTCTCCTTTATTTAGTCTTCACAAACTTGCTGAAAATTGTTGATTAGTTTACTGTCACCTTTAGGATCTCATGCTCAAGACTACTGCAAAGACAGATGCAAACAACATTCTGAGAAACCCCAAAAAGTAAGGACTGTGGCTGTTGTACAACCATACCTGCAATAAAGTCCTTTTTGTATTCAGTGAGTCCTCAACTTTCCCTGGCTTTGAATGCCAGAGATAAACTAGAATCCTCCTTATCTTATGTAGAAGAAGCAGAGAAAAGTCATGAGTAAAGATTGCAAATCTGTGAGCTTCAGCTTTACTCCTTTCTCCCTCTCTCTCTGGGTCCATTTCCTTACAGTGGGGAGGAGGTATCAGAGGTGGCTTTAGGGAGAGCTGGAGGTTGGCTTGGTCCATAAACCAAAAACTATTTGACCCAGTTGTGTTTCCTGCTCTGACCACTGTGCAGCTATAGGATATTCTTTGGTTTTTAAGGTGCCAGCAAAAAGACTTTCTCTGCATGTTGAGCTCATCCATTTGTTTGTTATCTCAATCCAGGATTTGGAGAGATACAAAGCTGATTAAACAACAAAAGCATATGGGGAAAATAAAGAACACTTAGGTAATGGGCTTAGCCTGTCTGTTTAGCACGCCAAATTCATCCCTTTTTTCCCTCCTCGGCTCAAAATGTGTTTGCTATTCTTCCCTCAAATCTTGATCCAGATGGGAGATGGGAAAGAAGAAAGGGAGGACAAAACAACAAGAAAAAGTGAGGAGAAGAAGCAGAAGAGGTTTGTGAGACAGTCAGCAGAGTCTGGGAAACTAGCAGTAGGGAAGTGCATCAGGAAGCAGTAATGGTCTTACAGTACAAACAGTCTGCCAAAGAATTAAAATGTTTTGGATGAGAAAATATATTTAACATTTGGCTATACATTAAACTACATTAAGTGAATAGATTTATTTCAAATAGGATGTGTATTTATTTTGTTAATTGTTTTGGTTGAAATGTGTCCTAATATAATCAGTAGCCATCCTTTACTGTATGTGTTCATTGGGTGTCATATAAACCAATGCAGAGCCTTTAAAGTCAGCCTTACTCTCTCCTGGTGAACCTGGCTAAAAGCAATCTCTGTACTTAGCAGTCACTCTGGTAATAAAACCTCACAGGAGTCAATGAGCACTGAGGAGGGATGTGGGAAAACATTTTTACACTCCTCCTGCTGCTTCCCCATCATAGAAAGAAGCCATGAGAAAGGTGCTTATTTAGACGAGATAAAGAGCAAGATGAGAGGCAGCGGACTTGGATTAGGGAAGGGAGACGATCACAGCCCGAAAAGGCAAGGAGAAGAGGGGGGTGTGGAGGACAGCAAGGCCAGGAGCCGGTGTCTGGGCTGGTTGGATACGGGGGAATATTAATCTGGGTTTAGTGTGAGCAGGACCCCACAAACGGCTCAAGCAAACAGAGCTTAGATGAGGCCAAGCCTCGAAGAAAGTCCTAAATCTTCACATTAGCTCCC
>NW_018127963.1:335470-341376 GCF_001952655.1 Monopterus albus
ACACCCCCCCCCCCAATAGTACCTCATGCCCGTCCCATACTTCCTCTCTGACAAACAGACACGCACACACACTTAAAATCAAGGCAGCTTTGAGAATCGAGATTGCAGGAAATTTTTAAATCCAGGGCCTGAGTGGATAGGGAGAGATTAAGTGGGTCCCCCATCTTAAAGTGACAGGATGCCTTCCACTTTAGTTGTTCAGTCACTGGTGTGCCCTACTTCTGTGTCAGCGACGAAAGAGAGAGCAAGGAGAAGCTCTACGAGGGTCTGAAGCGCTGGTGTCATGATAACCTTGGCAATCTTTAGAAAAACCTGTGCTGAAATTTGTGTGTTTACAGAAAGCTTTTTATTGGCGGGTTTGCTATGACTGGAAGTCTCCACTCAAGGGTTCATCCATGAAAAAAAGTTGTTCTGTTTTCATTCATTCTCTCTCAAGTGAGATTTTTTTTTTTAGAGCTGTCATCAATATAGATTACTTGAGAAGGAAATTGATAAACAATAATCATTTGGACTGTTCATTGATAAAAGAGCATCTCCTGAACTTTATCTTTCTACATTAACAAACAAAACCAAAATGATTATGTCATCATTAGAATAAAAAGTGACTGGGTGAAAATTAGTGGGATGTGATATAGAAGAAGGAATGTGGAGGCAGGAGAGTAATATATCAGAAGCTCTCTGGTGGCTAAAGACTGAATCAGACTGTCCCATTGGTGGAAAGGGGAGGGGGGAGCATGCTGCAGAGCCTTATCCCATCACCCGCAGCTTCTTAGCAGGGAGGGAACCAGGAAACGGTGCCTTCTCACTGAGTTTCATTAACCTGACCACATGTGCCAAAAGCCCAGGTATTAGAGTTAATCAGACTGACAGTGACACACTTGCTGCAGTCTTCTGGGTCACCTGGGAGGCTCAGCCAGAGGCCTGCTGCTTTGAATGTCGAACACACATAATGTATGGTATGCATGTGTTTGCTCATGTGCAGTCTCTCACACACACACACAAACATATGCAACCACTTCTCACCAGCTGATACACTCATTGCAACACTCCTTGGTAGCCATAAGTACCTGAAATATCATTTATGGAGTTTTAATTAACTGTGGAAGATGGTTGGAAGATGGTTTGATGTGAAGGAAGTGTGTCCAGTACTGGGAGCCATAGCTAAGTGAAATCATTTCGTGAATGTGATTTAAACATCAAATGTGACCATGACGGGCCTGTAGGACTTATTTAGTCACACTTTAAATCATTAGACTTAAACAAAAATGTGAATCTCACCACACATATGAAAATAAATAAAAGGTTTGTGCATTAGTGCTGTTGGAGTTTGGCTCATTTTATCCATCCTGCAAGCTAATGTCCACTTTGTCTTTTTAACAAATAGGCCAAAAACACAAATCAGTTTGCCTTAAAGGTTTCTCGAATATAATTTTTATTAAAATGCAAGGTTAAACTTTCTGATAAAGCAACAGAGAGGAGTGGAAATTTTATTCAAACATTTTATCTCTAAGTAAAATAAGTGTTAAAATAATATTCAAACAAGTCTGTCTGTTTAAAAAGATTTTTTAAAAGTATGTCAACATTTAGAGGAAGTGTTTTATTTTTTAACTGAAAAAATCATTTGCACAGAGCTTACTCCAAATGTATTACATATATTAATGGGAACTTAAAGTATTTTTACAATATATTAGAAATAAACTAAAATATGCTGAATCATTTGAATTGAATTCCACTGTAAATATGAAAAATAAACAAAATGTGATCTTGTAGAGTGGCTGCCCAGCTGTATATATTTTGACAAGCATAGGGAAAGTAAAATTACTGCATGATTAGCCTAATAAGCTATATACAGGTTTAAAGTTGACAGTGAGTAAAATCCATTTCTGTGGACAAGAATTACTAATGGAAAAGAGTTAAATGGCGTTTAGATATGTACAGTAGGAGCACTGGTTGTATTTAAGCTCCCTGCAAAGTCTCCCACTGGCAGCATTATCCGGCCTATGCACCTGTCAGAGAACATGACAAAAAATGTACCTTCATCAAAAGGAGCCCAGCAAATGCTAGCCAATTTTCAAAACATTAAAGACAGAACAGCGCCACGCCTCTACCTGCTAGCATTTACTCAAAGGTATCATGGAAAATTATGCTCTCATTTTGACTTTGTTACAGATTTTTAAATGTACAGTTTTTAAGACTTTTTGATTATGCCCTCACACACATGTCAAGTCTGATAGGTTGCTCTGCAGGCTTCAGATGAAACCCCTGGGGTGTTGGGGAGGGTAACCAGGTGTCGATTGAGGCGCCCACTCTGTACAATAGCCTTCATCAATGCAATGCCCTCAGCAGATCAATCTTCCTGTGACACTTCATTTAGACTGCATTAATGTGGAATTAGGGTCCATTACGGCTATTGGCAGGACCTGACAGTCCCACAGCACAGTGATCCTTGCTTCCCAGGAGAGACCGCTGGTGAACAAAGCAGATAAGGCTTTTTCCTCTTTGCCTGAAAGCTGCAGAAGTCATTAGATTTGTCCCTCTGATTCAACCCCATCATCAGTATTGCTAATCAG
Source organism: Monopterus albus (assembly GCF_001952655.1). Taxonomy (NCBI): domain Eukaryota; kingdom Metazoa; phylum Chordata; class Actinopteri; order Synbranchiformes; family Synbranchidae; genus Monopterus; species Monopterus albus. Next base: position 338,041 of record NW_018127963.1, read on the forward strand.
CTAAAGGACTGTGTACATTTTTTTTGCACTGCTTTTGCACTCCAACCCTTTTAGAGTCAAAGGAATGAATCAAAGCCTTTTGAATGGCAGATTTCAAATTCACTTTCCTCATAGGTCAAAAATTGCAATACTTTTAATATGCCTTTTGAATGGCTATGTAACAATTAAATATCAAAAGAGCAGTAGGTGTCTGAGTGCTTGTGATGTAATCCACACCTCTGATTGACACCATCCACGCCATTTTTCCAGAAGTCAGATGTCCTACAGAGACAATTTCTAATATCTATACTGTATGGCTCTTTACATTAAGCTTGTTCTATATAGTTTGTTGGCACTCCCACATGGAACTGAGAAGATCACACAGAAGGACGTTTGAACACCGCCTCTCTCCCCTTGCGCATGTTAAATGTTGCAGGTGGCTCACTGGCAGCTCAATTTTAAGCTCTGAGTATTAGACTTGCCCTTGTGTGCAGACACTCCTTCAGTCTCCAAAGCATGTCCACAAACTGTTTGAGACACACTCTCAAATGATGTTATGTGATAGTATAATACAGACAAAACAAAAGCAAATTCCTCTAGGGTGATATCATCCATTGCCATCATTTATCAGGGAATTCTTGCTACTAGCATGCTAAGCTGTGAATTTGGTTTGATATCGACATTTGAGCTGGTAAACAGGGTTGGGGTGGAGCCATTGGGTGGGAGTCAGGGTCAACCGCATTGTGTTCTTCACACTCACTTCTAGTGTATCAAACCACCCCCCTCACCAACCCTCTGCTGTCTCAGTGGAGTTCATGGCGAGGCCCCACTGACCAGGCGGCTGAGAGGCACACAGATACCCCCTTAAGGAGCTTTACTCTCTGGAGGAAACATAATCTCCTTTTTTCAACACCATCCCAAGGCTCCTCGCAGACCCTGAATAGAGGGGCTGCAGAGTATCTCCGAGCCCACATGGCAGCCCAGCCCAAATCTGAATATCTGAGCTGTGGCAGCGCTAAGGAGTTCCAACGCCAGCACAGGAATTAGTCCTTCGACAAGCCACGCTAAATCTCCCTGTCTCCGCCCCTCCACCTCACTTGCTCTTTTCTCCTGTAGGACTACCCCCTGCAGTGCCTCCCCCTGTTTCACCTACTGCCACTCATGTTTGATGGGCTGTGACAGGCTGACAGAGGAAAACCGTTTTATGCTCATCTTCATGAAAAAATATGTCTCTTTTCATATAAAACAAATGATTATGATTTACTAGATTATTCACTGGAACCTTCAAAAGACTGAGTTTGATGATAGTATTCATAGCCCTCTTATGTCTGCCCCTTAAATATAAAGCTGGATCCAGGAAACAGTCAGATTAACTTAGCATAAAGTTTGAAAAACTTGCCTGAATAAACAAAATATAATGTGTTAGTGAGCTTTAGAGCTGCTGGTAGGTGGATTTTGTTACCTTTGACCAAACCTCTGTTTCCACTCTTCATATTAAGATAAGCCAGCTGGCTCCAGCTTCAAATTTAGCATGCAAATCTGAGTATGATATCCAGAAGGTAAAAATATTTCCAAAAACATAGAATTTTGCTTCAAAGTCTTATAAATAACCTACGAGACTTTCCTAAGTGGTTATAAGCATCAAGTGAAGAAAACACCTGAAAAAAATGTGTCTGTTAGTATTTTATCACCTTGTCAGGTGTAGTTGTAATGACATGCAGATTATATCTGCAACCTGTTTTGTAAAAACCAAACTCACTTTCTCCCTCCGTCCGCCTCTTTCTCCCTATTGACCAAAGGGCAGCGGTAAATGTTAACTCTGACAGACTTGTGTGAAAATCTATGAGCCATTTTATGTGGAAGGAGGTGTGACAGATTACCAAAGAAGGGCGGATTCCTCAGTGGCAAGAGGTAGCGGCTCTCTTTACCCAAACACTTGGGGACTCGTGCTCTGACATGCTCCTTTAGCACCCTGTCAGCAGACTATTCCCAAAACAAACACAGTCAAAGCTTTCTCTCCACAAGGCAGGCTCTCATAAACTCCCTGAAAAGGACTTAGAGTGCTGAGGACCCACAAGAAAACAAGATGTGGAGAAACCAAACAGACCTTACAAAGCCCTGGTCATGGTGTCTTTAGTCATCTTAACAGGAGGACAGTGCTCACTTAGGGGAGTCAAAGGAAAGGCAAATTTCAGCTCTATTTTATCTCAGCAGGTCCAAACACAGACCAGTGCTGTATTTCATGCTGAAAAGTATCCAAGTGATACCAACAGAGAAAAGTGAGGAGAACAGCCTGTTAAACCAGTTTTCTGTCTGATCTACAGACAAAATGTACGTAAAAATGTGTTTATTCAGTGCAACACACAATCCTACAGGCAACCTAAGCTGCATGTCTTTGGACTGTGGGGGGAGTACCTAGAGAGAATCCACACAGGCACGGGGGGACATGCAAACTCCACACAGAAAGGGCCTGGTCGGACTAGGCTTTAACCTGGAAACTTCTTGCTGTGAGGTGACAGCTCTAACCAATGCACCACTGTGCCACCCACTTATTTGTAATTGGTGATTTTAATTCTCAAGAATTAAGATCTAGATTTAGACTCAGCAGAGTAATTCATGGTCAGTGAGTGAGATTCTGTCACAGCCATGATAATACACTCCACACACCGTCTTAAGTGACAAGAAGTCAAAACCTGAACAGCTATTGAAGTAGAGAGTTCTTGTTTCTCCTAACACAAGCAGCAGTTTTGCAGATTTTGGAGATATACAGGTGCAGCTCAATAAATTGGAATATCATGGAAAAGTCCATTTATTTCAGTAATTCAACTCAAATAGTGAAACTTGTGTATTATATAAATTCAGTACACACAGACTGAAGTAGTTTAAGCCATTGGGTCTTTTAATTGTGATGATTTTGCTCACATTGAACAAAAACTCACCAATTCACTATCTCAATAAATTAGAACACCTCATAAGACCTATAAAAAACATTTTTAGTGAATTGCTGGCCGTCTGGAAAGTATGTTCATTTACTGTATATGTACTCAATACTTGGTAGGGGCTCCTTTTGCTTTAATTACTGCCTCAATTCGGTGTGGCATGGAGGTGATCAGTCTGTGGCACTGCTGAGGTGGTATGGAAGCCCAGGTTTCTTTGACAGTGGCCTTCAGCTCATCTGCATTATTTTGTTTCTCATTTCTCATTTTCCTCTTGACAATACCCCATAGATTCTCTATGGGGTTCAGGTTTGGTGAGTTTTCTGGCCAGTCAATCACACCAACACCATGGTCATTTAACCAACTTTTGGTGCTTTTGGCAGTGTGGGCAGGTGCCAAATCCTGCTGGAAAATGAAATCA
>NW_018127963.1:341505-368979 GCF_001952655.1 Monopterus albus
ATCTGAAAAGAGGACTTTGGACCACTGGGCAACAGTCCAGTTCTTCTTCTCCTTAGCCCAGCTAAGACGCCTCTGTCGTTGTCTGTGGTTCAGGAGTGGCTTGACAAGAGGAACACAACAACTGTAGCCAAATTCCTTGACACAGCAGTGTGTGGTGGCCCTTGATGCCTTGACCCCAGCCTCAGTCCATTCCTTGTGAAGTTCACCCACATTCTTGAATTGATTTTGCTTGAGAAGCCTCTCAAGGCTGTGGTTCTCTCAGTTGGTTGTGCATCTTTTTCCTACCACTCAACTTTCTGTTAACATGCTTGGATACAGCACTTTGTGAACAGCCAGTTTCTTTGACAATGAATGTTTGGGGCTTACCCTCCTTGTGAAGGGTGTCAGTGATTGTCTTCTGGACAACTGTCAAATCAGCAGTCTTCCCCATGATTGTGTAGCCTAGTGAACCAAACTGAGTGACCATTTTGAAGGCTCAGGACACTTTTGCAGGTGTTTTGAGTTGACTAGCTGAGTGACATGTCACCATATTCCAGTTTATTGAGATTTGGTGAGTTTTTGTTAAAGGTGAGCAAAAACATCACAATTAAAAGACCCAACGGCTTAAACTACTTCAGTCTGTGTGGACTGAATTTATATAATACAAGAGTTTCACTATTTGAGTTGAATTACTGAAATAAACAAACTTTTCTACAATATAATAATTTATTGAGTTGCACCTTTATTTATGAAGATGAGAATTTCAGCTGCCTTTTCATCCTCATTTGTAATTGTCCAATTTGGGCCCTTAGTCACCAGAAGAATATCCATTGGGTCCATTTTTTGTTTATGCTGTAGGATCAGCTTGACGCAATTCTGTGGATCTTGGCCATCACTGAGAGACTTCTTGAGTTTGTGTCAAGAGCTTAGAATTAACATTTCAACTTAAAGCAGGCAAAGCATTCTGAGAGCTTTGTTTAATATACTGTAACAAAGAATGTGTGGTACATGAGGTGATGAATGAAAGCTTGAAAGGAGAAAATGCTGTAGTGATGCCTTCAGACCTACTGGTGAAAAAAATCACACTAAGCTGACTTAACCTTTTGTTGTTTTAGGAAAAGTGAGAGCTTCTACTCTAAACCTTGTAATCAAGCATTTCTTAAAACCTAAATAACTGATGTTTTGGCTACTAAGCAACAAGCTGTAAACACAGTACTCACATATTATCACATAAATTTGATATGGCGAAAATGTTAGAAAACAGTGTCCTAGTGACACACCCATCAGACAAAGAACAATAGCATTTATTTTGAAGCTGTGTTTTAGGAAGCCTTACTAATACAAGCCCAACACTGATTCTCTTTTGGTTCTCTACTGTAGAACTTTCTGAGTCAAAGAACTGGCTTATTAGCTGATAGTCACTTTGTTTATTCTCAGATTGTTCCTGGGAAGGTAGCAACCAGTAGGTTCATCAGAACACACTGAAAACCTCAGATTCGCACTAGGAGTGCAGTCAGAACCAAAAGAGTAAAGCTGTGGGTTGCAAAATCAAAACAATAGGCTGAAAAAGGATGAACGCTCTGTAGAATGTCATGAATTTGTGACTACCAAAATAGATACATTGACCATAATATTCCTTTCAGAAAAAGTAGTGTAATGTAATGCTGATGTGTGGTTTTTGCCGCCATGTTAATCTCAAACATTACTCCCTCACACTTGTTTAACACTTGGCCAGATACAGTGCCGTGTATATGTAAGTGTGTGTGTGTTGTAACCAGCTCCCTGAATACAAGCCATTTTCTCTCAGTTATTCCCTTGCAAGTTTGTAAATGCATAGAGGGACAAACCTTTATTACCTCTGGAGTAAAACTAGGTCAAATTGGTGAACTGAAAATTAATTTACCAGGTGGTGGTATCGAGTATTTCAAAGGTTCACTAGGTTGTACAGGTAGAGTGGTGATGAAGGGGTCAGGGCAGAGGGGAGCTAAATGGAAAGTGAGTTCTTGGTTCCAAAATGGACCCTAATGAGTAGATTCTTCTGGGGCTAAGAGGGATCATAGTTTCTCTAATTGAAAAAGTCAACCAAATGGATCATCCATTTATTCATCATCTGACAAATCGTATTAATTAGAATATAGCTGTGTGTGTGTGTGTGTGTGTGTGTGTGTGTGTGTGTGTGTGTGCTCACGTGACAGTGTGTATTGGACCCTCTTTTGAATTTGCTGTGCCTGATGTGCCTGAAATATATTTCTCTTGAGCCCCAAGCATATTTAGATACACTTGTCACATAATCAAATATGAAATACAAAGTACTGTATGGTGAAAGGGCTAGCACTTTATTCCAGGGGAAATAATTTACTTTTTTTTTCTCTGTTCCCTCCAGCCGGTTGCTTTCATGTCATTTAGATGAGTGGTTAATAAGGCAGAGCACTAAGAGGATTATGATCTGGTTGGGCTATAGTGGTGGTGGTGGAGAAAGGGGGCAAGGGGAAGTCAGAGTGTCTAAGACAGCAAGATGTGGTGGTGGGAGGGGGGCACATACAGTCGTCTGGTACAATACTGGGGCAGGATGAGAGCATCCTCTTCACTGTCAAGATTCATTTAGTCAGAACTAAGCACTCCAGTAGACCAGAGCTCTCCAACAGCCCTTATCTTCCTCCTGCTCTTTTGGGCTCGGGGGATTTTATTTAAAAACACTATCTACCTCTCTCTCCATTAATGAAGGCCTTCAGAGTGGTCCAATGGGAGGAGCTGTAGGTATTGGTAAGCCAGTAACAAGGAGAGCCTGGCTCCTGATTGGGGTTTGGGGCTCCATTTGGAAAAGAGACAGATGAGTAATCAGGGGTCTTCATATATTGGCTCTGGCCTGTGAAGATTTTAGGGTCCTGTGTGCTTGCTGGCAATCCAAAGACAGAGCTTAAGAAAAGGCTCCAAAATGTACAGTTTCAGCAGCCCAGAGTGCTGTCACTTGAGAGGAAAGTAAAGTATTTGGGTAAAGTCTCTTAGAGGGAGAGCGGACGATACCTGAGAATCAGCCTCTTGGTGTATTCTTAGAGGAACTCTGAGGATGGACAGGACTTGATGCAGCATCTCTGAGGAAGTAAGTGTAATGAGAGCTGCCACTGGCTCATGTCCTCCAATGCCTTCTCCAGCTGAAGTACTTTATGAGAGCCCATTTCCAGAAATCTCCATGGATCTGTCCAAGCTATAGCTCTCCTCACTCTACCAAAAAGACACAAGCCCCACCAGCACCACTGCCACTATTCCCAAACCCTCTTCCCTCAACACAACCTCCCACCTTGCCCCACGACTCACAGCACCCAGCACCAGGCTTCTTAAACACATCTTTAATTCAGCAACTTTGAAGTGGCAAATGCACTCAATCAATTATAAATGAAATAATCTCCTTATAATATTAGAGATTTTTTAAAGTCTAAGAAATACTGGGAGATTAGGAAGCCCAAATCAGTTTTAGCAATATCTAAAGTGACAGCAGGAGAATCATTGGAAGGAGCGGGTAGAAACTTAAAATGATTATGTAGATCTGTGTCAGTGCTGAATGTTTCTGCAAATCCCAGCTGGATCTACTGCAATGAAGGAAACAGATTATTCCTGGCCTTATTTAAAAGGTTGGTGTTCTTAAGTGGCTTTTTAAAAGGAAGCATTTTTATATATTTACACATATATTTACTTCTGCTCTCGCTCCCTCTCCACAGCTACTCCTGAGGCTTCTTCACTGGCATCTTTTGCCCTGCAGGTCAGCCTGTGTCGTCACATTTGCATGAACAAATGCCATTGTGCGATGCTTAAAGCTGTGGTTGTTCACAAGCAATTGATCAAAGCGGAGGATGGCTTTAGATATATAGTCATTACATACACTTTTGCCTGAAGGTGTTATTGTACCCTTAAATATAATACATTTGACGGATGTGGCAGCTTTTAACAGAATGCTATTCTTCACACACCAAGTGCCATGTTGACTCAAGTTTAATGTGAGGTCAAATTGTCTTGTTTGGTAATATCTAAAAAAAAGTTGTAAATATGATCCAGAGATAGAGGCTGATATACCTTTTATGGATTTTATGATGTTTAAAGTTGATATTCAGATCATACTGGTAGAAAACCTCAGATGCACACTCAGCTGGGATCTACAAATTGTGAGTTTATTCCTACCTATTTTCCACAGCAGCTGTTGTGTTTATCTCCTCCTACCATTACTCACAGTGGTAGAAATTATGACCCAGTGCACATTTCTATCACGCTGGGGTTCATTCATCTTTGATTACACCTTTCAGATGATATAAATTAGGCCTATCCCACAGTGTTAGCTTGATGGATTACAGGGACTGATATGAAACACACTGATCAATATCATGGATTAGCTTCTGTGTTTCAAGGCTATGTGACTTTGTGAGTGCACGTTTCTCAAGTCTGCCTCTGCTAGCCTGCCCAGTGCTAATAAAGAACTGTAGCACATTTTAACTTTGCAACTGCACTTGATCATCACAAAGTACATATCTACACAATGCTAATATGAGGACATTTTTCCCATTTGTTGATACTATTCTGGTCTACATCAGTGCTTACAATTTAAATGGATTTTCACCTGGAGTGTCCTGCAATTTTGTCTCTTCCCTAACCTTCCCAGTGAATCACTTAAACTCTCAAACCAGATAAATTCTGTTTATTGTATCTGACACTTAAACTGGGGAAAAGGCAGAAATCACACTGCTCCAGGGGGCAGTGGTCGTAGATGTCCTGGATTCAAGTGGGTCTCACATCCAACAACCTGTAGCTCCCACATATTGCTGTATTTCTTAAAAATAAAGCCCTTTTCAAATGGATGTAACAAATACCAATCTGGCTTGTTCTATCATTTAAAGCTGCACTCATCACTATTTTTATATTGACAAAGGATTAAATAAATATGTATAATGTATTGAACCCACTGATAACGATCACATAGCTCTGCAGTTCCCCTCAGCTTTATGGATTGTTTCAGCATCTTTCAGCTCTTCGTATCATTTTTCGGACCCACAGCTGTAATGTTTTGGTTTTTTCTTACAGTACCTCCTATCTTATTTTTGATTTACTCACATGTTGTGTGTTTAAGATGTGGGAAGATGACACATTCAAGTGTAGGCAGCACAGTGTGGCATTTGGCTTCTTTAATCAAGCCCACTGGCACTTTGACAGGAGGTGTGTTTGGCAAAGGCTTTTAGCAGAAAACAGCTAACTGTGGGAAGTGGGATTCATTTTACAAAGGTGAAGAAGATGTTTCAGTAAAGAAAAGCAACAGGATATGAGAGAGTTAAGATACTTACTTAAGCATTTATCAAGCTTAATGAAAATACTCCATATGGACAAGGTGCAGGTCAAATGAATAAGCTTTAAAAAAAAATCAATCTCACCAATTACTGTCTGTCTCCTCTTGTGAATGAGTCACACTTGACTCGGCACACAATCAAAAGATGCAGATGTAGGGAGAAGCTTGAGAGGGAGAAGACTGACAACTTCATGTTTAGGTAATTATCATCAGTTCTGGCAGGAGCTGAGGGCCCTCTTAACCACTTCATTGTTGTTGTTAAACAGTTTGCTTTGTTGATTGATGATGAAAAGGGAACATGCACGCACAGCTCTCCTGGGATTGGGACATAATGTATGTGCATCCCCTGTGACCCTGCCAGCTGGACATGCTAAACACAACACACACAGGCAAGATTGTATGGACTATCACAGGGGGCTATCAATACATTATTCATATCCATCTGATGGGACACGCTCTGAGGTAACACACACCCACACACACACATATTCAAATTCAGCCACTTTATCATATCACTGGCAGGGCTGAAAAGTCATACATCCCCATAAATGCTCTGGTCTTTTCCGGCACTGTCATCAGATTCCCCGGGCTCTCCCCTGTGTGTTTCCTCCTCATTCATATTCATGTAGATTCAGATCAGAATGTGTGGGTGTTGGTGCGTCAGGACCCTTAGGAAAGGAACATGCAGTCAAAAAAAAACATGTATCATAGTCAGACTCTGCATGAAGCATTCTGTACTTACAGTATTTTTTATAGGGAAAAGGTGGCAAATATGTGTGATTTTTCAGGATATGTTTAAAAATGACATATAAACATATTCGCGAAGAGGAAAAAAAAATCACAGACAAATCATCTAAACTGACCATTTCATATCCTGCAGAATCATGCAGTCTTTTCCTCCTGTGTTTTGTTTTCTCATACTCACGTTCCGGTTTGGTGGGCAGTCAATCAGTGCTCATTAGGAGAATGGATAAATGCAGATATTCATCAGCATGGCTCTCTGCTGGCTCCCCTGCCGCCGGTGTGTGCTGCAGGGATTATCTAATGAGAAGACAGCAGCTCTCACTCCCGGGGTCCTCTAGCCAGCCGCCATCTGTCAGGAAAGATGGTCTGACTCTTCACATGGCCAGTTGGGCCCCAGCAAGACTTCTTTTTATTCTTACAGCCTCTCTTTCTGGATTGCTATCATCCCTGCCTCCCTTATTCCCAGTCTCTGAGGAGGTACACAGAGTTTTCTTTCACTTTGTGTAATAAGAATAAAAGCAATTTGATCAGCCAAACCACTCACCTGATTTTTTTTGTTGTTATCTCAGTGTTGCACTGAGTGTTCTTCATTTGTCCCTGATTGGTGGGATCACTGTGAGTAGGTATCCAAGTTAAGTGGCCAACCACAGCATCCCTGCAGAGAGCCTGATGCCTTCAGGCCATGTCACACAGTAATTTCTTAAGCACTTATTTCCACACTGGGTTGTGTTCTCTACAGAGGCCTCCACCACATTGTAATTAGAGCCAAATAACTGGGAGAAGACCTGCTGATCTGCAGGTATAACCTACTAATATATGACACAAACTAATTAAGAGTGGTGTAATTGATCTGAAGTAACCTTTCTGAGTTACACATGGTGCACAGACTCTACTAGTAGCCTATATCTTTAATGGAGTTCTGCAACGCACGTATATTGACCAGGAAAAATATGACAAGTTTCCAACTGCCAAATCTACTTTTAAGTTGATTTAATAAAATGAAAGGGGGTATTTTATTATCATTCCAATTATAAGAAATGTTAAACAAACTGAGATAAATGAGAAGATCAGTATCACTCAGTTCGTATGTTAAATGTGTAGCTAGACCTAGGACCTTTAGGATCAGAAACTAAAAAACTATGAATCTGTGTATGCACCTCATTGATGTGTCCGAGCTTTTGTTCACCAGTCATTACTCTGAAAGACAAAAGAGGAGATGAGTGCAACTCAACAGTGACTTAAGCTCAACAGATGAGCCTCAGTTCTCTACATGTTTGAATCCAGATGACCCACAGATGCTCTAAAGCAGATTCTGCAACAGTAGACAGATGTTGGGTGGTAGCTAGTATAGGGGTGACCAGTTATCACACTGGCTGAGGTTTACCCCGTCCCTTTAATCGAGAAACGACTTAGAGCTGTTTCTAAGTGCTCCTAAATCAGATAAAACAGACAGAGAAAATCAACTTCTCTAAGTGTGTGCTGCTTTGTGAGGCTGATATGTACCAGACAGGATTACTCCTGGGTAGGAGGCTAGCTTTGGAAGGACTATGGCAATGGGAATATAGACTTTCTTGATTTATAGGATCATGACAGTCAAACAGTGGATAGAAGCCATTTGAAGATTCTTAAAGGGCACTACAGCTTGTTTAATATGTTATTTCTTAGCCTTGGCCTTACATTTAACACTTTCTGTTTTATGTTTACTCCAGTCAAAAGACAGAATGTAGAATGGTGACTGTACTGTAGCAGTGTACATTTTTAGCTCAGAAGTAAAGACTACACATGCTGCTACATAACTTATTTGACCTGTGAAAGTTCAAATTAGCATTGTCTGAGCCAAATCCAAGTATCCAGTCACTGGCCATGAAACACTTAACTCTTATAATCTTTGGATGTAATGTGTAATCAACCCCAGGTGCTAAAGTTAACATACATTAATTTAGCAGTAGGGAATTTCCAGGATGAAAGCAGATCAGTACCTTGTAGTATGAATGTAATTCTATAATTTGACAAACACTGACAACATAAAATAGTGACAACATAAAAATTGAAATTGGTTTCTACATCCAGAGAGTGTTTTTTTCCCGTTGCACAAAAGCAACATTTAAAGGGCTTAAATCTATTAACTGGGCAAAGCAAACCAGTCAGCCCATCTGAGGGACTTTATTCCCAGTCCCAGCCCTTTCCCTGGGTGATTGTTAATTACTCTGGATAAATCTGTTGGCAATTTGTCAGGCTGTTCCACTATGTCCCCCGCCCAAACCCGACCACTTCTCTCATCTCTTCCTCCTCGTTCTAAGTACATGTAATGAATCACTAATCGCTCGGTCCCTGACGAGCATCCCCAGCCTATTATCTCTTAATTACCCCGTTCAAGGAGATATTGGCACAAGCTAGCAGGGGGAGTGCGGTTAAACAAATCTAGGGTCAAATCAGTTTGTGCTTCATGATGTATAACACCTGAACTTTGTTGTGTGTGGATGAGGACAGTGTATTTACTATTAGGCGGTAGGTTATGTATGTCACCATGGTTCCGTTCATATATCCGAGAGGGTGAACGAGACATTGAAAGCCCCCAGGCTGTGGTGGTTTATGTACATACTGTACAGCGAGAACGAGCTAGCTTGTTCTCAATCTCTGCTCGGCTTTCTGACCGCCGGGCTCCAAATGGTCCTCTTGTGAAGCATTTGGGCCGTGGCAGAAAATGGAGTCTCTAACTCAAGGCCATTTACGGATGCGACACTTGGGACTCGAAGCGAGTTGCCACAGTGCACAGATAGAAATTGGAATTGGCAGCAGACATGAAATGGGGTCAGGGGATTTGTGCCTGACACACACACACACACACAACTTGTGAGTTTTAGAGTTTTCTGATTTATAAGGGGGGTCTTTTCAAAGAATGATGCCACAGATTAACTGCACCTTACAATGCCACAGAAACAGACTTAGAATAAAAGCCCAATTTGTAGCTGCCATTCACGATCTTTTAAAGAATTCTCATTACATTTTCTTGAAAGTAAATGTGGTGTGGACACATGGTCGCGGCCTCCTAGTCAGCATGATGGAGCAAACTTTTTAAGCAGGGTGTGAGGCGGGAAAGAGAAATTCCCATACTCCCATTCCCCAGTCTGAAAAAAGAGCAAAGAAAAGGCTCAAGATCACACAGTTGTCTCTTGTTTACATCAACTGAGTAAAGTGAGAACACTTTTTTCATGATGCCCAAAATTGACAGGTGCCCCCTGCCAAGTTCTCTTAATAGTTAAGGTTTCTGAATTTAATCTCACTAATTTCAACATATCCCTCTAAGGATCTTAAAGCTTAACTTTAGAAAAGCAAAAAGACCCAGTACGGCCTTTCTGGGAATCCCGGTGTCTGTTTTTTGTCAGTCCTTTAGTGAAAGCCTGTCAAAAGTGGTTAGCTTCTCCAGTGAAACTACTTCTTTGCATCTTAGCCCCCAGTCTTGCCCTGTGTCTGCACAATTTCTTTCTATCCTCTTGTTTCTCTCCTTTTGTTTAGATAAAGCGAGGGATTAAGAAAGATTTGCCCCCATAAAGTAGTGGTTTGATGGGCTTTTATCCCACCATGTTGCTAAAGCTGTGTAGCCCTGGGATTAGGCCCTGACAATAGGAACCCTTGTGCTGGGCCGCAGCCTGAGGGGCACAACCAAAGACTGGCTCTAAGAAAGAGGGAGGAAACAAACCTGCCAACCTTGATATGTCAGGTCTGCCAGAGAAACAGTTTAGAGGAGCAGCCCTGGCGAGAGTGAAAGCTTGTAGTTAGCCTCACATATAGAGAATCGCCGTGTCGCTATACCAGTTATAATTACACTCTGCCTACACCAGTCTCTTCCAGACTGTTTAGGTTTTTAATGCATTTTTACAAATGACATCAAAGTGTGTTTACACATCTGGTGGACTATGGGAGAAGAGCCTTTTGTAACTTGGGGCTGAATAATACAGGTTTGAAAAAAAAAAGAGTTGGGGTATGGAATTAAAACTTAGCAGAGCTCTGTGGCCTGCTCTGCATCTCTGGTTGATGCTAGTGTCTCACACCTACGTTAGCCACCGACAATGCCAGAAGGGTCGCTTGGAGCAATAAACCCACAGGGAATGATCTTCTGTCCCCCCCAGTTTCTTTCAGCATGTTGCTTTGGATTTCCAGCCCACAATAGAAATGTTTTGGTTTCTTCTGACCTCCCTCAAACTGTAGATGTTGTCTTGGCCACAGCAGTTGTTTTCAGTGGGAAAGATTAGTTGAATCCACTATGCAGTACTTGGCCAGCACCAGATGACACACAGAGTTAATGACTCTCTGGTGAACACAGCTAAAGAGGTTCAATGAGACCAAAACTGAGCTAAAAGATGAGTGAATATTAGACTTCTATTCATCAGGTGGCCAGAAATATAACTCCAGATTAATGTTACTCCATGAATATTAATAAATAAATACTCAGGAATCAATCAATACCTCTTAAACTAATGTATGCTTCTCATTTGTTGTGATGTTGTACTTATTGTATTTTCTCTGAATATGATCAGGTTTTACTTTTAGAATGTGGTTTCTTACGTTTACAGGACGTTCATAACTCAGAAGCCTGATTAACTGCATGTCAATTAAATGTGTAGTCATCACAGTAAATCTCCTTTTGTCATATCACTTGTGAAGAGACTCATGTCACGTGTGAATTTTTAATACATAACACCGCCTCAAAAAACATGATACTTAACCTGAATGGGAGAAAAGCAGGCCTACCGTTCCTTTGCCACACAGTTTAGTGATATTTGAGCACAGAAAAAAAGGCTGTGGAGCTGGAGATTTGTCCATTTAAATCAGGTATCCAGCACATATAAGGAAAGGTGAATGCCCAGCTAATACACAGCCCGAGGGTTGCGAGTGGCAAGTTGCTTTGTTACTCCAGTCACACAAGTCCCATGGAAGCAGTCAATTCTAAACCATACATCAAAATGATTAATTTCACCCAAATGAGCACAAGCTAACCTTGACTAAGAGCATGTGCAGGCCAGAGCAGCTGGATTGAAACCTAATATATTCATGAAGTTAAAGAAAAGCTAATGATAAAAGTTAATGGACTCTGAAGGCTGAAGGCACCAACTTTTTCCTCAATTTGATATAAACTGCCACTTGGAAATATAGGAAGCTATTTGAGGGGTAAAATTACAAACACTCATGCGTTATAAAACTGATTAAAAAATGAACATGATTTATAAATCGCTGCGGCTTCCTTGGCTGAGCTTTAACTCAAGCTGCCAAAGTCCTGATGCAGGGATAAAGTTTTGATATTTAGAAAACGAGCAGGAGGATGATTGCGAGCAGAGACGATAACTCAGATGTGAGAAGAGGCTTTGATATGATAAAGCTTGAATGCAGCGAGAATGCAGAGAACAACCAGTGTGCCAATGAAATCCATAGAAATCTGAGGTGAATTTGGGGTTTCGAAAGTTAGCCTGCAGCAAGCAGTGCTAAGATCCTGAAGGTGCTCACGATGAGAAGCATGGTGTAAGGATGGTACAAACAGAGATGGGCAAATTACAGTGTACATTCAGGATAATCATTGTGATTAGGCCTCAAAACCACCAGTGCTGCGAAATAAAACGTTATGGAGTTACTGTTTGTGTTTTTTAAAGTCAAAAGAACTGCAATAATTAATCACTCAGTCAGTAGAAATGTATTTGAGTCTCTAAAGAGTCAAATGCTCATTGTGATACAATAAAGTCATTTATCAAGCAAAAATGCTAAAAAAATCATCTGTTTGGAACTTCTCAGGTGTTAACAAGTACTACAATAAAGGCTCTACAGTTTGTTCTATAAGATATTTGATGATGTCTCCTTAGCCTCTACAAAGTTGTAATGAACAGTTTTTATTAGCTTCTGAAAATAGATCAAACACTTAATCAAGAAAATAACTATCAGATCAAATAGTTCTGAAAATAATTGCAGCTCTGATCTAAACAGAGATTAAAAACCTGTAACAATAGCCTATAGCTTACTTTTCAACTAAACCTTTATCACTGTAAATACTGTACAATACTTATTTATTCTTCTGTTGTTTGCCTTTATAAAATGAAACACACAAAGGTCCTACCTTTAGAGAATGTGCTTAAAATATTTTTTTCCTAAACTGACCTTGTAATATCTCCTGAAACAAAACCATTGAATGTTACTTTGGAGTTTATGTGGATGACATAACACAACTCTGCCAAGTGTGAGAAAACAAACATAGGCATCACAACTCTAATTCACTTCAGATTACTGCTTCAAACATGTAAATATACCTTTGCATTATTACTCTTCCTAATAAATCAGACCGTTCTGAAATGGGTTTAAACTCTCTTCTACACATTAAAAAGTTGTCAGTGTGAGTTTAGTGCCCACTCATCCCCCGTGGTCAGGGTGGCTGCTGCTCCACCGACCGGGTCCTCTTGGCACTTACATTAAAGCCCTCAGCCATGCTGGACATTAGCCCGCATTAAATTCTGTAAAAAAAAAAAAAAAAAAAAGCTTTTTTGGGGAAGAGAAGCTGAGAGGAATCCGCCATAAAATTTTTAAAAAAAAAAAAAAAAAAGAAGCTGTTTTGAGGAAGAGTAGCTGAGAGGAATTTCTTCTCGCTTTAACTGCTTTAGAAACGGTTCCCACAAAGAGACACTGGCCTGATTTACCTCCAGTTGAAGTTCTTATTTCCATCGGCTCACAAGTTAATCCGGTTTTTTCTCCCTTACGTCCAAATTCTCTGCAGTTATACTGACGAATAAAGAAAAGAATGGTCGGAATTAAAAAGCATTAGGAAGCTGTTGGCTATCATTAAGTTGATTTAATTTTTATTTAACTGGGTTCATTCAAACACACACGCACATCACTTTAGACCACTGATACCCACTTGTTGCTGCAAAGCCGACTAAACTGGTTCATTTAATTGTGTTACTTTGATATTTTGGACTTTCTACAGTGTGTAAAAGTAAAACTGATAAAGGGATGTGGACGATACCTGAACCCCACAAAGTAAACTTCGGTTAAACAAACGTTAAGGTAACCTTTAAGCAGCCTATTTCTGTTGTCAGGAGTCGAAACCTTTGCGAATGAATGTAGCCAAAGATCAAATTGAGTTTAGGATTTGAACCACCCCACCCCATCACCACCACCGCCTTCTTCTTGTAACAAAATATGCCAGCTTTACATTAAAAGGCTACTTCTCGCTGCCCTTAATTCCAGCCTAAACGGGTTTTCTACGGGAGAAGAAATCTTTTTTAAAAACCCCGAAGAAGAGAGGGGCATTATTGTTTTAATCCTCTTAGCAGCAGTCATTTTAAGACATTTTTGGTGGGTGAAATGGCGTCTTGTCTACCCAATCCTAACCTAAATCCCTCGGTGCCTGGGAGCTGCTGGAGGCAGCGCATGCAGCCCAGCCTGCATCTCTCCACCTCAGCCTCGTTCCCAGAAAACACGCAGTCCCACCGTGGCACGCAGAAAATACAATTAAAGTACGGAATTAACCTGATAGACACCAAGCCAGAGAGTGCAGAAAAGGCCCTTATCATTTGCATATCATTTAATTAACGGCTGTGGCAGATGGCAGATCTTTTTGGGCTGAACTCAAGATTTGCTTTTTCTTTCAGAAGCTCACTCTTCTTTAATGAAGGTCTGCTGTGAGAAATATTTGCTCTTAAAACATTTTAACCCCAAAATATAGTTTCATTACATTTGTAATATGCTATCTGGGAGTAAACTCAATCGAAAAAAGTCAGATTTCAAATGGACATTTTAGTGTTTATTAGCTCTATAATGAAGGTAAAGCAACCATAATATTAAAAGTAGCACAAAATATTTGTTCCATATCTTTATATAGGCCTGTACCTATAGGTGTTTTGACCTTGGCTTTAGCTCTTGTTGAGCAACACATTCAGAATATTGAAGAAAAGGCCAATGACAAGGCTGCTACTTATTTACGATTTTTTGAAAAAAAAAATACTCGTTATTCTATTGAAAAACAAGCTCATTTGCTCCAAAAGTTAAACAACGAGTTGAACACCAATTGCAAATAATATACTTGTCAAATGTGGTAGAGAACACCGCCACATAGGCTCCGTAGCCTGCGAAAACGCACAAGCTCTCCTTTATTTCTTCCAAAACAAAATCAGCGGCAGCAGGAAATTCGGCAGCTCGGATGCAGAAATCATCTTGAAGTGAGGAGTAATGTGAAGGTGGAGGAGGGCGGGGGGAGCTGAAGGGCGAAGAGATTGGCGCAGAGCAGGAGCGTTTGCGCGTCCCGGTGACCCCACCCGGAGCGCTTTAAAGGCCGATAGATGGCAGCTCAGCATCCTGCCGCATCCAGGGAGAGGCAAGGCGGAGCACGCAGCGGACGGACCGGGATACTCTCAGGATATCGTCAGACTGAATGAAAAACTAATCTTGCAAAAATGCAATTCCGCCTGCGGATTTTAGAGAAGATTTGAAAGGAAAGTATTCGGGTGCTAGTGGAAATATTTCACCACAGAGAGGCTACACAAAGGGGAGAGGTAAGTTTGCCGAGTGAAAGTTTGATAATCGTCTTGTTGTCTGTTTAGTAATGTTAAGATTATAAAATTTGTTACTTTATGCACTTTTTATTTTAGTTTTATAACCACATTATCCTCCAAGCTCCAGCATATCTTAGACAAACTAGTTCTCAAAGGCAACCATCTGAGGTCCAAGGCGAAAAGTTCTACAGTTCATCTGCTGCATCCAAACGAGCAGTGCTGACACCGCAGACTGTAGAAATGACTGACAGATTCATATTTAAAGGCTGATTAATAAACGGCTTTAATTGTGTTTTCTTTTTTGTTTGTTTGTTTTTGCTTAACATTACAAGTTGTAATGTTAATAGTCACCATTTCCCAAGGTCTTCAAATCCGGATGCAGCTGTTTTGGCATCGTGCACGCAGAGCTGCGGCCCCAAGGCATGCAGTCTTCAGTAAATGCTGTATAACTAATAAATCCACGGCAGTTAGGATGATCAGAGCCCGAGGCTGCGTCACATTGTCCTGACAAAGGAGCTTTATGTTGAAAATTTCTAAAGCGGCGGATTTTTAAAAATCGAACAGATTACACGAATCCACCCAGAGGCTGGTTTGTTAAAATAGCGCAATGAAATAGTCACATGAAAAAAAAAAAGTTATTGCATTTAGTCAGACGTTGTGACCGTACGAGCTCGCGCGCGCGCGCACCGGCCCACCTTTCACGTGTCAGGCCTGATGATAAATTAATAGCCTTTTATAGTTGAAACCTATTTGCACCCACATTAGGCAGGAGCCTCACTGGGGATCCCGTGCCACACGTCTCCGTCAGCCTCCAGGCGAAACTGACCCGGGACCCGCCACAGATTGAAATAAACGGTCCCCACTCGAGTCCGACTCCCTGGGAGCAAAGTAAATATTGTCTCCCACCTTCTGTCAGTCCAGCCTGCAGAGCTTTAACCTGGACACAGAGCAAAGAGGACAGAACACGTTTCAAACTAAAACCTCTTTAGGCTGAAAACAGGATTTGTTTGTAGGTGATGAAAAGCTAAACTGTCAGACACGTTGCCCTTGACCTATTTTATGTGTTTACAGTCGCCCGTTTTTAAATCCACCTGATCAAATTTTATAATTGTTTTGTTAATAAGAATTTTTATTCTTGCACATTTATATACCACAACCACAATGAACAAATTATTAAATCAGCACGGACTTAATGTTTCCTAATGCGAGTATGTTACAATACAAGCGCTCTCAGGAAAAATATTAGGAAAATAATAAGCATTTGTGATGTAGGCTAATATTATTTTACTTATTAAAATCTCTTTACTAGGCCCGTGTTACAGGTTCTTTGAGTCACTAAAGTGCTAAATGGAACCGACAAATGAAATGTTCTGCACATTTCTGTTCTGTATAAATTTATAGTAAAACTAAATGTTGTCAAGTTGTTTTGTAGAGCAGTAGATTCCTAAAACCCACACTATTGTCTGACAGTTTTGAATGTATAATATATATAAATCTGAATAAATAACATGTATATGTTTTTTAATACTTTAACCGATTTTAATCAATTTTCTTCTGGTGGTTTAATGTGGGAAAACCACGTGTTTCCTGGAAATTCTAATTGATTTTGCTTAAATGTAACTCAACAACAATACACTTTGTCAGATACATGTCTGAATTTTTTCCTTATTATTACAAGTGAAGTCTTCTGTCATTCCTCAGTAAAATGATTTCTCACCTGTTGCCATTCCAACTATTCAGCCTACAACGAAGACTAAACAAATCATTGATGGTTTTATTCTTTAATAACCTTACTGCAAGTAGAAAACAGATGGTTTTGTGTACAGCCTGACACTGAGCAGCTTCCTCTGCAGACAGCTCGCCGGTCATGCAGCACTACGGTGTGAACAGCTACTCTCTCCACGCCATGAACTCACTGAGCGCCATGTACAACCTCCATCAGCAGGCGGCGCAACAGGCCCAGCATGCACCGGACTACAGGCCCTCAGTGCATGCACTTACTCTGGCAGAGAGGCTGGCTGGTAAGAATGAGCTACTCATTTTGACTTCATTCCTTTCCTCCAGTGCTTTTTCCTGTGAATTTTTGCATATGTTGACCTCCTACTCTTCGATCTGTCCCTCAATTAAACTGCTCCTATTTCTTGTTTCTCAACGGCTGCACATTTCAAGACATTATTCTTGAAGCCCGATATGGCTCCCAGCACCGAAAGCAGCGACGTAGTCGGACGGCCTTCACCGCCCAGCAGCTGGAGGCCCTGGAGAAAACCTTCCAGAAAACCCACTACCCTGATGTGGTGATGCGGGAGCGACTGGCCATGTGCACCAACCTACCTGAGGCACGTGTGCAGGTAAGAAACATCTGTGATTGCATTCATCTTGTGTTCTGTTTGCTGGTTGCACCCCCTTTTGTTCAATTTTAAAGATTACAAGGTGAATTTAAAAGCACTTTTTTATCAATAAAGATGAAAATGGATAGGTAAGGCTCACTGTTAAACAGTCTTTGACCAAGGCATCGATCTGCTGGTGTTTATTTAACCAGGTCTGGTTCAAGAACCGCCGGGCCAAGTTTCGTAAGAAGCAGCGTAGCCTGCAGAAGGAGCAGCTCCAGAAACAAAAAGAGGCATCAGGTGCTGCTGAGGTCTCTACAGAGGACTCCAAGACTAACCTCACCACCACCAAGCAGGCTCCTGAGGCCCGCACTCCCCCTCCTCCCTCCTCCTCTTCATCCTGTCACTCAGAGACAGAGCGGCAGGCAGCCACACGGCCTCAGCCTGGAGAGATGAGCGTAGAAGTAAACGTCACCTCCCCTGAGCCGTCGGACTGCGAGTCAACAGCTGAAGATAATGCTGACAGGGAGGAGGACGAAATGAGAGGAGAGATGAGGGTGAAGATCAGAGAGGAGACCCACGGGGAGGGGGGAGCACAGCCAAGGAGCAGCTCCCCATCCTGCAAACGACTCAGCCCCACCTCAGGTAAAAACCTCCCTGTCAACTACTTTATAATTTCATTTTACCTGATTATACTGTATGTAGTATTTCAGAATCTGTTCCCATTCGTTTCCAAAGCTGTTTCACAGAAATAGTATCTAAATGCTAAACAGAGGATAAACAAACAATCGAAAATTTACAGAACACAGCTGTGTGTGTATTTAAACATACTAAAGTCCTCCTCTGTCCCATCAGACTCTCCCCTGAGCTCCCCCACTTTGGCGTCCTCCAGCAGCGTGACCAGCGGGTTGGCTCAAAGTAACTCCTACGCCTCGTCCCCCCTCAGCCTCTTTCGGCTGCAGGAGCAGTTTCGGCAACACATGGCCGCCACCAACAACCTGGTGCACTACCCTTCCTTTGACATGAGCACACCATCGTCTCTGCCCTACCTGGGCATGAACGTCAACATGCCATCCCCCCTGGGCTCACTGCCCTGCCAGTCCTACTACCAGACCCTCTCGCAGGCCCAGCAGGTATGGAACAGTCCATTGCTGCAGGTACCTCCAGGCAGCCTCCCTGGAAGCCTCAACAGCAAGACCACCAGCATCGAGAACCTCCGTCTGAGGGCCAAGCAGCATGCAGCCTCACTAGGACTGGACACACTTCCCAACTGAAGCTCTGGCTGCTCAGTGTTCAGTCTCTGCTCTGGGCTGTAGCTATGAATTATGGGCCATGACCACAGGAAGTAACTCTAGGATCCCCCTTCTCTTTCCTCTCGACCTTTCGCCATTATAAAACAACCTTGTGTATCATTCTAAAACCTCATTAGAAACACCTCCGGTTTCAGCTTTGTTGGCTGCTACACAACTGGATGTCATAGAAATAATTTAGGAGCCCTCTGTTCAAAATCTGTCCAAAGTTGAAATTGGTACTCGTTGAAGATAAATTAACTGGGGTGCTGCTGAGAATGCTTCGGTTGCAGTTTTCTAGATTTCAAATAAACATGATTTCAAAACCAGAGAAGAATGCCAAAAAACAGAAGCAACACAATTTTTAGGCCTAGAACACAAATGTGTTTTCAGACCAGGCATTTTAATGGGCCCTCCCTCAGGTTGGGGCCCTGGGTTGGCACCACACCTATTCTCCATCTTGTTGAGGAGCACAGTAGAGCTTGAAGAGCATCTCTGATGGTGACATTTAAAAGAAAACTAATTATAAGAAGAACTCAAAGGACTTAATAAATACATTTAAAAAACAAACACCTGGACTGCAGGTATACCTGAACTGTACTTTCTGCTTGTGTGGATCTTGTTTATACTTGCCTCCTCCTGGTCAACAGCATAATTCTTCTGATGTCAGCTGTTCACTATGATTTGAACCTCTTCTGTGACGTCGGGGCAGAAAGTCTTGAATAACAGAGCTGCCTGTCTCATTTCGGGACAAACGGAAAATGTGAAAATATAACTATGCTGCATGCACCTCTCTGAAGCATGGCTTACAGTCGCACAGCACAAAATGAAGTCGCAAATAAAGCTCTGACCAGCCACTTTAAGCCTAGAGCAAACTGTACTTTTTTGCAGAAGACAGATGATTCTCCTTGTTTAAAGTTACAGCGCTCAGCTCAGCCTGCAAAAATCCACCGAGTATTGTAAATATCCCTCAGTGTTTGCTTCCATCTGCCTGGTTAGAGAATAACTTCATGTCTCTTTTTGTGTGAAGGAGTTGAAAATTTATTTCTCAGATGTGACTTAATTGACAGGACCTACAACAGAAATGACATGAGGGGAGAATCTGAGGAGGCACAGGGACAAAGGTGCACCCAGCTGACGTATATATTTTTATTAACTTGGGTGCCACGTTGAACTTTCTGCTTTTTCAGAGGCTGTTGCTTCAGCAGAAAGATGCACAGGCCAGTTCTCTGTGTATTATATAATTGTAGATTCAAGACATGTATTTCTCAATTCTTATAAGCGTGAGTAATTTATCTGTTTAATGCAAGGGAATAAATGAAACCTAAGAATGGCTCCTGTTTTCAGTGTCATGAAAATATTGTACTTGTTCACAGTGCCTCATTTTGCCATTTTTCAAAGCAATGCACGAGCTGTAAAAAAAAATACACCTATTATTCAAAATGAAAAAAAAGGGGGAACACAAGGCACCATTCCTGGTATAAAATTACTACTTGAATTACAGAAATAGAGATGCTCTATGAAATGTCATCCAAAAATTCCGAGACCGAGCAAGAGTTTGCACTGAGAACCAGCAGGGCACCCCGCCACCATGCGTATATGCATACAAACATGCACTCCATGGATAAGTCTTCAAAAACACCCAAAACAATTTTTTTCAAAGTTTCCAAAGTGAAAAGAATTTGGCAGCAAGAGAAGGATTAGGTCAGGGTGTGCCAAATCCAGCTCCTCTCTGGCTGTCTGACAGCACTGAGTAGGACTCACAGATAACTGAATCTTACAGTTCTGATTACCTTCAACCTTATATAGTAAAACAAAGTTTGGTTAATATGTTTCACTTGAAGACACCTTGATGATCCGTAAATAATTTCGACACAGGAGGTCTACACACCACATTGGGGAGAACATGCCACTTGTTCACCGAGCGCAAAATGACTAATCCTAAATGAAATGACTGAAGCACAGTGTCAGGCACCCACCCATCCACCCCCACTCTCTCTCTCTCTCATGTTCCCCTCTCCCCCCCAACCCTGTCAGCTGAGGTTTGGCTGCACCGAAACAGAATGCCTTGCCATAAGAAGATTACCTTTGGTTGGGATATCGATGGATTAAGTAAGAATAGAATGAGATAAAATAAGACTGAAAGGGTTCCCGGAGTCAGCAAAGTTCAGTCACCTGTTTTTTTTTTTTTCTGTCTTTGTCGCTTTCTCGCTCCATGACCATAAAGATTATATCACTTTCTAACTGCAGGGGGGAAGTTGGAGAGGTGGGTGGTTTAGGATGGGGCAAATTACAGTGCAAGAATAATTTGTGGCCGCAAAGAATTTTTTTCCCCCATATGCCCTTAGGTTATTTAAACGTGGTCAATTTGTCATGAACATCTGGGTTTGTGTTCGTGAAGCTCATATGGATGTAAGTTAATGGGAATGCGATGTGAGAGAGTGTGTCTATGGCAGTTAAGCCGCTGAAGGTTTCCAGGAGCTCTTTGATGTGTATCTGGGCAATGCTCTATTAGAGGGATTTTCCTAGTTGACAGCTCAGAGAATGTGTGGAGGAATTGCGATGCCAGCGGGCTAAAAGAATGCTAGAAACAGGATTAGGATCATATTCTGGCAGCTCCTGTCACTTCATCAATGGGCTAAGGTTTCCTCAGTGACAGCCCTCCTTCTCTGCCCAGCTAAAACCTTTAGTGGGACCATAAAAGGGGTGAGAGAGGGGAAAAAACAATGATTGAATGGTGTGCTATGATTTCTGTGCTGGGTTTGCTCTGAGGGCTTTGTGTTGGGAGGTCTGAAGAGGATGGCGTTGATTTGGAAGGAGGGGTAGGTCATGGGGATGAGAAAAAAGGGAGCTTTTTGGGAGGGAGAGGGGGTGACGGTGGCCTTTCTTGGAAGTTTTACATCCAAATCCCCGTGGCAGAGCATTTGGAGGGGTTTTACACTGATGTTAGTGGACAGGGACAGCAGCTTGGTGTCCCCCGGGAGACGACAGCTGTAGCAGGTGGAAAAGCAAAATGCTGTTTCCGGAATCTTCAGGATCCAGTTTGACTGTGTAAGTCCTGCCTAGCTTCACCAAGTGAGATCTCTGCCATCATAGTATATGGAGAGTGTCATATGTACTTGAGGCTCTTCTGAGACTTTTTGTGGCTGTTTATTACATGATCATTCATAAAAGTTTTACTTGCAGAGAAATCACATTAAAATATCAAATCCAGACATCAAATTATTTTGTGTAATTATTTTCAGTGTAGTCAAAACCAGGTATAGCTTGTTCCTCTGTGTCAGGTAGGAGATCCATTGTTCAGTCATCAGTGAGCCACACTGTTGGACTGAGTGGCAGGTTACTTTGAGTTGATACATACACCCTCCTGCTGCTGTTAAAAAAAACAGTACAGCACCAAATGTGCATTAATCTACAGCTGAAAATGCTCCTTCTGATTTGCTAAAAACCACATTTATTTTAGAATATAACCTTTTTCTTTAAAAAAGTATATACATTACCCATTTCCCATAAAAAATGCATCTTCAGAATAAATGGCAGCATAAGTTGATGGTTTTGGTCTTTTCATGGGATTTGTTAAGAACAAATATATATATATATATCAGCTTGTTCTATACACATAAGAAAATGTTTATTTATCAATATACTACTTTTGTCTGCAGGCCATGCACCTAAGCATACAGTAAACATTACCTTAAAAAAATCATGAATTTTACATTTTTGTTAAAAAACAATAAATATTAAATGCAATTAGTAATGCCATAACAAAAAGTTAAATTCACCAACTGTACAGTTGAGCTTTAAACTTCCACTTTCTTTCCACATCTGCAGCACTTTGGATCAGCCAATTTCAACATATCCCTCACCGTGTTCAGGTGAGTCATTTATGCCCTAAACTGAATATTCTGAGAGGATTTTGAATTGCACCTTGTAGGGCTTGAGTTGCTATTGCAGAATAGCTTTTCTTGACTGGGCTTATAGGGTGGTCTCTGTCAGGCATCAGTCTCCATGCTTCCTCCAAAAGTGTAACTCCACACTCTGCTCACTCATATGAAACAATACTTTCACCAACAGAGGTTTCATTGTTGGCGACAAGTTATATAATGCCAGAAATTACAGGCTACCATGCAAATGCTAAATCCTCCTGTCTTTTTCCTGAGAAGTGGATGAGATGGACTGTATCTGCAGGCTTCACTCCGGCTCCCTGGCTTTGTGCTAAAGAGGCTCTCTCCTTTCTCCCCCTGACTTGGGTGATAATCCTGACACGCACTGTCTGCATTTTTTTACTGTATGTGTTTAAGCGCATTTGCAGAGCATTTATCTCTCCAATGTAAACCAATTTGGCTATAAGGGCCTTGAGCCAAGCAAGGCCCTGGAGGGAAGAAAGAAAAACTCAGACCTAGCACATGTGCAGAGAAGGGAGGATGGGAGAGCTGGCGAGGGTTAATGAACAACTGAATGCAGCAAAAAGGGGGAAGTGGAACCATATTGATGACAAAGAGTTTCCCTTGTCCAGAGGGTAAGCTTTGAAACTTGGGGCCCTTAAAGCTGATAGAACGAGGATCATTGAATTGTTGAGTCACAGAATCTGAGAAAATCATATGGAGCTCCTTAATCCTGCGATAGTGAAATCAGTTGGCATCCTTTGAGGATCCCAGGCCGTTCTGAAGGAATATGGAGCCTGCTGTATTGACAGAGGTGCTGTTTGATACCACCTATACACCTGTATCAGCTCTCTGTTAATCTGCCTTCTCTCACTAGTCCTTCACAGCACGTTGCCTCTGCTGGTAAAACTGGCTAATGAAATGAACCAAAAACCTAAAAGCTGCCAATCGTGCTGCTTCTTGATGTCTCCTGTGAGTGCTCTGGTTGCAGGCTGAACTTGTCACTTTGATCATCTCAAAGGAAGGCATCCCGCTGTGTCAGACATTACTACCTGGAATTTTGTGGAACCATAAAGACTATGGGCTCCTTGGTCCCTGAAATGGGACATTAAGACAGAATCATCCTAGTTTAGTTGTAGTGATATCAAGGTGTTTTATTTGCTGGTACACAGGAAGGGTTTGAATGTCTTTGGATGGCTTTTAAAGTACCTGATCTTATAGCCTATGGTTCCTGTAAATGAGGTGTTTGCTGCTCTTATCAATGAGACGTTACATGAGAAGAGAACCTTGGCCTGCCAGGGCTGTTTAACTGTTCTGCTGTATGATTACAACAGGCTGAGATGTCCTCTACACAAGACTTATCAAAGTATTTTAATACCTGAAGCTCAAGTTCCAGAAGATATCATTTACACACTCCCAAATATATAGTTCAGTAAGACAAATATGTACAAATTCAACAATATTATGTAGCTACCTGTCCTCATCTTGAATGCCTGTTGTTTGATGATGTTTTCTGGTCATAACAGGAAACATGCAGGCGCTACTGTTAACAGCAATGATTTAAGGGTCCTGGTAAGTCATGACATTGTGACAGTCAGCCTGCATGAAAAATACCAGGCCCCCAGCTACATGGAATTCAGCCATCATACATTTTATTATGGTTACATAATATCCACTGTTAAATGGGCCTATTTAAAACAATGTATAATATATGGGATTTATGCTTTCACTGTTACTATTTAGAAACTGGTTAGTAGTAAGGAGAACAATCAGGAAAGGTTTCACATTATAAGTTGTCTTGCTGCTGTTAGTTATTTTTCCATTATTAAGGAGAGTTCACATTAATCAACATTTAATAAATTGTATATTTTGCTTTGACCAAAACTCATTTTCACTTCAGTCCCTTAAATGAAAATGAACTCTAACAGCAAAAACAAAGTCTCACATTTTCCATTACACCTTTCTATTATACCTAATGTGCATGTGTTTTATGCCAATATTATGTCATTTAAATAAGATATTGGTGGGAATAAAAAAGTGTACATTTACTCAATTTTTTGAGTGCATTTTGTTTAAACCGATATATTTGACAAAGTGACAAATATTCTTTTGCTATATATCACGTGCATTTTGATAATCTGTGATTTTTAAATAAGCTACCATATACCAATAAGCTTAATTGATTTTAATACATATAACATGATGCAAAAATGCCAAATTATAATTGGGAAGTGTATTTAATGGGCCAATTTCAAGGCTGAGTTTGTGTGTGTGTCATTTCTTCTGTCTCAGATTCTGAGGGATTTATGAACAAAGTCAGGTTCCCTCTGAAGACCTGAGTCTCTTCACTGCCTCTTAAAGCTTAATGCTCCCTGACTGAGTGGCACAGCATGAGCCACACGCTCTCTCTCTATGTGCCACAAATAATGCTAAGAACAACCTCTCAATTCCAGCTCTCCTCCTTGCCTAATGTGCCCTCCTTCCTCTGCACCATGCACACGGCCAGTTCCATTCAATGAGACACCAGCACAAATGTGGATGATTGTAAAAACACAAACATTGTCCTTAATGGTTTCCCATCCCAGGAGAGTTTTAAAATGTATGTAAATTTATGTAAACCCAACAGAAACACATATTTACAAAGCCACGGGGTAATCACAATATGACGACACGGGGCGATGGCCTTGTAGATGAAGGCGCCATGTGTCATTAGTCCCTTGTGCGTTTCCTGTTATGGCATCAATGCAACAGACACTCACAATAAGAATGAAAATGATCTGCGCTCATCTGTGATACAGTGATGGAGAGGTAGAGGGTGAAGGAGAAGGTAAAGGATACCCTCACAGCTCCTGGGTGCCTTGACGGAGCACCACACTAGTGGAATTAGTTCATTAAATCTTTTAACGGTACAAGTTTTAGAGGAAGGAACAGTGGATCTCATGTTTTTATTGATTTGTAACATTTCAACATCTTGAAAGCAAACATCAACCTTTCCAGTGTGGAAACAATTAACAGCCATGTTCCTCTGTGAGAAATCTGCTACCTCTTTTCATTCCTTCATAGCATAGTGAGTGGTTGATTCCTTTAATGATCAAGGCGAGAGTATTAGTTTCCTCATACGTTTTACATTTTCAACATGCCATTGTGGTGCCTGTTCGCCTAACTGTGATTAAAAAGTTTGTTCAAAAGACAGTTCAAATACAGCAGATTTCTGAAACAAATGTAAGATTCATATAATCACAACTGTCAAGTGTTAGACATTTTAAACCAAAATGTATGACAAAAACATAAAATGTTAAGTTCATTTGTTAAAAGTAGTACAACACCATACAAATGAACAGTTAAAAACAAGTACACAAGCGCATCCTTTCTAGCAGTGATCTGAATGTTATTGTCTTCAGTTTAACTGTAATGTCACAACTCTCGTATCTTAACACTGAATGATTAACAGCAGTAGTGTTATTATTGTTTGTGTTTTCACATTTGATTTCTGTACTCGAAGCAAATTTACCTGGAGGCCCCTGAGGTTTGCAGCCCCACATGTGGGCCCCAGGCTTCACCTGCTGCTCTGTTTGACCAGTTGTTCCACCTCCTTCATGAAGCGCAGGCAGAGCTCATCCTGCCATGGCAGGGCGACACACTGCACGGCCATGGGCAGACCCTTGCTGTCAGACACGGCCTGAACACAAACACAACCACACACAGTCAACACTGGACAACCAGAGCCACCACAGTCTTCTACCTCCACCTACTGTCCAACTGTGGTACTACAGTTTTAAGAAACTCACTACAAGGGCCTGACACTGAAGTTTGGTGATAAACAGCATCACATGTTGCGAGGTAATGTCTGTCTGGGGCAGAACGGGTGGGGCCTTTCATATGTCTGTGTCTAGGGGCCCATTGTGTCACAATTTTTCTATGGCTGTATTACTTGGAGTTACAAACGGCAGTTATTTATTGATACTATTTCATTTTAGAATACTGTACAACTTATTTGGCATTAATGTACAAATATTTATTATGTATTTTGTTTATGCATTATGTATCACTGCCAAGAACCAAAGCTTTAAATTGGAGACTTAAAAGGCCGTTTTACTCATTTTATGCCCCCACATATAAATACAGATGTAGTTTTTTTTTCCCTTTCTTTTTGTAAATCAAAAATAAAGTGATTAGGCTGAGAAAAACTGTATTAAAATGAAACATGTCTAACAATCTAACAGCTTCACAAAGGTAGTGTTCATCTGCAATGTATAGCAGGACTACAGTATTTTATCATTTGGTCACCTCACATTGGCACGGGGTATTTACCTGTTTGAAGAGCATGTCCCAGTGGTCCCGATAAATGCCTTTATAGTGCTTGAGTTCTTCTTCGTCCTCTGCTGTCACCGTGGAAACAGGAACAACGCCGGCGGGAAAGTTGAGGAGATTGTAAATTGATGTGTAAGAGAGAGGACCTGAAGAACAGAAAAAACTAATAGATCAGTCACTGTGCTACACAAGGTTTTATATTATTGCTGGTTTGTAAGATTGACCATAAGTGCAATGAGGTACACTGCTATCAAAGTATTTCACCAATTAAGAAAAATATATATATGTAGGTTCCAGTGGCGCAACCGGTCAGCGCACAGTACTTATAAGACAGTAAACCAAGGACCATGACGTCGCCCGGCATGGCGCAGCCGGGGCCCCACCCTAGAGCCAGGCCCAGGGTCGGGGCTCGAATGAGAGCGCCTGGTGGCCGGGCCTCCCCTCACAGGGCCTGGCCAGGCTTAGCCCGAATGAGCGACGTGGGGACGTCCTCCCGTGGGCCCACCACCTGCAGACGGATCCATAAGGGGCTGGTGCCACGTGGATCGGGCAGCAGTCGAAGGTAGGGGCCCTGACGACCCGATCTCTGGACACGGAGACTAGCCCTGGGGACATGGAATGTCACCTTGCTGGTAGGGGAAGGAGCCCGAGCTTGTGCAGGAGGTTGAGAGGTACTGGCTAGATATAGTCGGGCTCACCTCCACACACAGCTTGAGCTCTGGAACCTTACTCCTCAAGAGAGGCTGGACTCACCACTACTCTGGAGTTTCCCGCGGTGAGAGGCGGTGGGCTGGGGTGAGCTTGCTTATAGCCCCCATGTGTTGGAGTTTACCCCGGTGAACGAGAGGGTCGCTTCCCTGTGCCTTCGGGTCGGGGATAGGTCTCTCACTGCCATTTGTGCCTATGGGCCGAATGGCAGTGCAGAGTACCCAGCCTTCTTGGAGTCCCTGGAAAGGGGTGCTGAAAAATGCCCCGACTGGGGACTCTGTTGTTCTACTGGGGAACTTCAACGCTCATGTGGGCAGCGACAGTGACACCTGGAGGGGCGTGATTGGGAGGAACGGCCCCCCCGATCTGAACCCG
>NW_018127963.1:371298-376933 GCF_001952655.1 Monopterus albus
TGAGGAGCTCGGTCACCCGGGAGGAGCTCAGAGTAGAACCGCTGCTCCTCCACATCGAGAGGAGCCAGCTGAGGTGGCTCGGCATTTGTTTCGGATGCCTCCTGGGCGCCTTCCTAGGGAGGTGTTCCGGGCATGTCCCACCGGGAGGAGGCCCCGGGGAAGACCCAGGACACGCTGGAGGGACTATGTCTCTCGGCTGGCCTGGGAACGCTTCTGCATTCCCCCGGAGGAGCTGGAGGAAGTGTCTGGAGAAGAGAGGGAAGTCTGGGCATCTTTGCTTAGACTGCTGCCCCCGCGACCCGGTTCCGGATAAGCAGAGGAAAATGGATGGATGGATGGAAGAAAAAAATACTTCTGTTTGGCAAAGAATTAAGTCAGATTATTCTAATCATTTAAAGGATAAAGTGGCACCAGAATTTATTGAATATATATTTTACAACATTTGGTTAATTCTTCCACCTGTTCAAAGTTTAGATAAAGTGTTTGTACTGGAAGCACCCTCACAAAACACTGCTGTTTTTAGCTGGTTGTCCAGTTCTGATGCTCACATGCACATTGTAGGCGCTTCTGGAGGTGGACAGGGGTCACCATGGGCACTCTGATCGGTCTGCCCAGCCCCATATGCAGCAAGCTGTGATGCACTGCGTTTTCCGACACCTATCATAGTCAGCATTATGTTTTTCAGAAATTGGCACTACAATAGCTTTTCTTTTGGACTGGACCAGAGGGACTAGCTTACGCTCCCCATGTGCACCAATAAGCCTTGGGTGCATACAGTATGACCCTGTCACTAATTAACTGGTTGTCCTTCCCTGGACCACTTATTGACCGCTGTGTACAGGAAACACCCCAGGAGACCTGCCATCCCAGAGATGCTCTGCCCCACTCATCTAGCCATCACAGTTTGGCTCTGGTTAAAATCACTCAGATCCTTACAGGCGCCTATTTTTCCTGCTTCCAACACATCACCTTTGAGAAGTGACTGCTCACTTGGTGCCTATATACCCCACCCATGGACAGATGCCACTGTAACAAGATCATCTATGCTATTCACTTCACTTTATCAGTGTGACTTTATCAGTGTGAGTATTCAGTGTGAGTATTCAGTGTACCGTACTGAAAACCTTGCCAGGGTACAAATGGTTAAAGGCTGGTGCGACCACAGGGCACAACAGCACGTCTATGTTACATCTTCTCCAATATGCGATTGTTTCATGAATGTAGTCCTAATGAAAACACAGACACAAGACCTCATTGTCCCTTTGTATGCTTTCATACATTCACAAGCATCAGTAGCTGAACTAATAGCACCTCAACAGCAGCATGCTGCTTCCACACATCTGCAACAGCTCTGAAAACAAAACAAGAAAGGATCAGTATGTGTTGACATTTTGCCCATAATATGTAATGTGTGATTAGTTATTAAAACCTCAAACACAAACTGCTAAACTTCAAGATTACTTTCTCACCCAACTCCAAGGAGGCTATTGAAAATGTGGGCAATACGAGGAGACTGCAAAAGACAAGCACAACATGAAAGACACATTGTAGCTGTTTTGTTAAATAACTGCCAATGTCACTTTAATTTGCTACTCAGTGTCCTTGAGGAAGAGTTATACATTCTTTATTATATATTTATGCATGTCTATTACAGAGGGATCAAACTCACCAGGCGTTTGAGAAGGAAGGCAATGGTTTTCTTCAACCACTTGGGAAGATAATAAGGGAGAACCTGTTGTCTGACACAGGGGTCCAGAGGGCTTCCCTCCCTAAAACGTAAACAATAAGGATCACTGGCACAAAATGGAACAATGAGATCAAGCGGGATTGTGCTGAGGTTTAATAGAGTTTCAGAACATAGAGAGTTCATACAAACAAAAACGAACATCATAGCACTCTGAGGTTATACTTGGACACAGCAGTGCTTTGAGCTAAATGATTACAATCAGCATACTAACAGGTTCACTGTGACAATAGTAGCATGTTGGTGTTTATAAAGTAACGGTCATAGACATGTATTCTTATATATGTAGAAATGCCTATGGTAATATTTACCCTGCTCACTACATTAGTTTTGCATATTAGCATAACATTTGCTAATCAGCAACAGATACAAAGTGCTGTTAGTTCTGCAGGTATTTAGGTATTTAAAAAAAAAAAAAAAGTATTGGACAAAGTCAAATTTTGACCTGATGATGGTGTTAAATGAAAAGCTAACCTATTACAAACTTTATCACAGTTCATCTTAAGCAGGGAATAAATGTGAGTTCCAAGTATCATGGCGATCCATCAAATGCCATTGAGGAATTTCAGTCTGGACCAAAATAAAGGACCAATTGACAAACTGACAAAATGACACAGCCGGATATTTTGATTATTCATTAATTGCTTATGTCAGTTGTCAAGCAATAACAGGTAATAGTTTCTGTCCACAGCTTGTTTTTTCTCACAGTGAATATTAAATATATTTGGTTTAGTACTGTTGGTTGAACACAACAGGCAATTTGAAGAAGGAAGCTCATCTTCAAAAGATAAAGTATGGTTGTCCAACATTTAAATTGGATGGTTTGGATAACGAGCAACAGTGAATGCACTGCTTAAGTAACTGACATCTTAAAAGAGAGGATTAACTCACAGTTTTTGTAGCAGGGTGGTAATGCCATCTGCAAACAAACCCTTTACAGTCAGTTCGCTGAGAGCATACTCGATCTTCAAGTGACTGTAGGGCACCAGCTATAGGCACAAAAAATACAGAGAAAAATTGGAAACATATGGCTCACATCCCAGATTTCATGAGCCAGCAGATCATATAGTGTGTGAATTAATCTGTGTGTGGCATGGTCTTACAGTGTGGCCTGCTTGCTCTAACAGAGCTTTGACTTCTCTTATGACTCGGGCCATGCTTGGAGACGGTTGTGTGTAGCCGTCGTTTTCTAGGTAACCGATCCTCAGAGGTTTGGAGCTCTGATATACCTGAGGACAAAACAATCTCATTCTCAGATGAGTTGGGAGACATTTGAGCAGATAAGCACAGGCAGATTCATTTTGAGACCTGACTAATAGATATTTGTGAATAAGAGGGTTTAAGTATTTAGTTAGGGCACAATAAAGAAATGGAATGACCATGAGCTGTGGATTTAATTTGTGGGTTTTAACAAGACTGGTTAAGGTCAGTGTGTCTACATAGCCAGTGCTCTGTTCACTGCGAATGGGCCAGAGAAAAGAAAACCAAGTGATCAAGAGTTCAGTCTTTACAGGAAATGCACCAATAATTACATTTTTATCTCCATGCATCCATACAGTTCATAGACATAGCACAAAAGGCAGCCTTCACTCTTCTTGAAGGATTTCCAAAAGGTTTTGGAACCTGGCTACAGGAAATTGCTGGCATTCAGCCACTAGAGCCTTAATGAAGTCAGTTACTGAAGTTGTGCAACAAAGGTCTGGCTTCCAGTCTGCAAACCAGTTCATCCCAAAATGTTTGCTGGGGTTGAGGTTAGGGCTCTGTGTTGCTCAGTAAACCTCTTTCGTACCAAACTTTTGACTTTTCACAATCTGGCTGTTGAAAAGGGCCTTCGCTGAATTATTGCCACAAAGTTGAAAGCCCACCACTGACTACAAATACTGTATCACTGTATGCTTTAACATGACCCTTGGAATAGTAATTTGACACTGGTGAAATACTCCTCTTTCCTTTCTTGCCAAGGGTTATATAAGAAGACTGGGTGCACTCCAAACTCTGACTGGACTGTGCTAGACAGGCAGGGTTTCTGTTTCATTTAAATTCAGCACATAAAATGACACGTCACTTGTTCACAGTTGAAGCCAAGCAAAATCAATAAATAACACGTGGAGTCCAACAGTATGGAGGTCAGTAACCCCTTAGTGGCCAGAACATGTGGGCGCCTTATCCTCAGAGTAGCCCACAGCTTTTGACTATAGATAAGGCATTTGAATATTTAGAAATATCACTCTGAACTTGACAATTCATTCCTTGACCTAAACTGTGTAAAAACCCAAAAACCACACTTGATATTACAGGTTGAAGCAAAGAAATAGCCTGACAAAAAACCTCAGTAAATCAGCAAATTTTCACTTTGTAGAGAACAAACAAATCTGATGTGAATTAGCAAAAATGAACAATGAGTGATGACAAGAATCTTTCAGTAGAGCACACACCTGCACATTAAAGGGTACAGGTGGAACAGTAGGGTCCAGGGAGAACATGTGGTTGCAGAGCAGAGCCTGCATACACAGAGCCAGACTGTCCACGTCTCTTGCCATGGGCCCAGGAGATGCCAGCACTATGTTTATAAGAAACAGCAATGAAATATAGTACCATGTAGCATTGCTAGGCAATGATGATGCAACTCTGCATTTATTGTATGTGCCAGCAGGAAGAATGTTTACTCCTTACCTGACTTTTGCCCTCGATAAACGTGACTCAATCCCCATGAACTTATCAAGACACAAAAAATATAACAAAGTAAAGATGCAAGGTGTCATGACCGGACAATGATTATTATCCATCAAGCTGACTAAAGAAGAGGCACTTACCTTAGCCGCCCTGCTGTTGGCTTGAAGCCACAGATTCCACAGAAGGCAGAAGGGAGACGAATACTACCTGCGATATCACTACCTAAACCAAGCAGAGAGCCTCCCCCACCAATGAGAGCCCCCTCCCCACCGGAGGAACCTCCAGAGGTCTTCTTGGAGTTATGAGGGTTCAAGGTCTGCCCATAAATCGGGTTACCACAGTCATAACTGGAGTTGGGACAATAACAGAGAAACACATAGATAAGCAACGAGCATCATGGCTTTGCCGATCTATAAATCATTTACAGTGTTAGCCTTTATGCAGGTCATATATGCCGTGTTTCCACTAGCAGAACGAGTGGAATATCCAATACTTCCCTTAACCACCACCAAACATAGCTTCCGGGGTTGATGCGGACTGTTTGTTTTTCAACAGCATTTTCTCTCCATCAGTCTGTTTAGAGGAGGAAGGAGCTGCTCCCTTCTCATACACGCAGTCAGCTGTATGGTGCTTATAATGCTAATGCTTGAGGTGTGAAGCAGCCTGATTTTGCAATATGCCAGCTGAGAAATAATCTACCTTAATAGGCCTTGAGGAATGTTGGTTTTCACAAAAGGAATGGCTCCCTGTCTCTTCAGAACCTTAACAAGCACACAGTCTTCCTGGGCAGGCTGGTCCAGATTAATGATCACACCACAGGAAGAGTCATGATTCTTGGGTTGTAAAACAAATAAAGAAAGCAAAGAGTTGAGGAATATTAAAATAGTCATAATAGATTTTCCAAGTTCATTCTTAATTAGAAACCCTGTAAATTTTGGCATCTGGTGATGATTAGGGCACTACATAACCTCAAAATACCTTGTATCCCAGGTTGTCTTTGATGCTAACTGGAACTCCATACAAAAGACCTTCCTTGTTAGAGGCAACAGTTTTTAGCTGATCAAAACTTTCCAGCAAAATCCCTGTGCAGCAGTTCAGCCTTTTCTGTAGATCCAGAGTCTGAGAGAAGAGGAGAAACAAACAGTATATTCAAGTTTCTCTTGCAATTAAAAGTGTATATAATACAAAAAAAATGTTATGGTACAAAAATGTTATTTA
>NW_018127963.1:377046-417930 GCF_001952655.1 Monopterus albus
TTTATTTATTTAATAATTTGTTTTTATTTCAAAGTCAATCATAATGCTCTGTTGGCCCAAATTACTGCAAGTCGGTGGAAACAAAAATTGATAACTCTTAAGAATAAACTGTGTTATGTTGGGTACTTTACCTTTTCCATGTAAGAATAAAACACATCCTCAGGGGTCAGCAAGCCTCCCTGCAGTTGCTTTGTCAACTCAGACAGGGGCAGCGTCAAAATGTGAACAGATTTGGTTGCTGGATGCTAGAAGACCAGTAACACACACACACACACACACACACACACACACACAGAGTCATTATGGAAAAGCAACATCTGTCTGGAAAACTAGTTCATGTGCTGGTAATTTACCTCCCAAATTATTTTCATTATCAGTTGAGCTGCTGATTAGTTTTTCTGATTAGGGCAGTCTCTGTGGCGTAACTAGTTAGCGCATTTTGGCTGTTAATTGAAAAGTTGGTGGTTCGAGCCCACCCAGGGGCGTGAGGCAAAAAGGCAAGCAACACTTTCTTTAGAGGTGACTGTGGTTTGGTGGGCAGAGCAGTTGTCTTGGAAGTTCGAATCACGGTGCCTGCAGTCCACACATTGAAGTGTCCTGAACCCCAAGTTGCCACCAATGGTTAGAGCCATTGGTGTAAGTTGGCGCCGCAGATGGCTGCCTCGGTTCTGTACCGGAAACAAATTCTTTGTGTGTAACATATTTGGCTATAGAAAGTGACTATTCCAACTGCTTCACGAATCCTGACCATCCCGTTGTCTCAGTTAGTCCATTTATCACTTGTTTATTAAATGTCAGTAACAAGTAGTTGTACAGACAGCTGTGTCCTCAGTCTACTGGTTTTGATTCGGAGGCTCCTGAAGCACCTCCCACAGGGCAGGAGGTCGAACAGTTTGTGAGCAGGGTGGGAAGAGTCCTTGAGAATGCTACGAGCACATCAGAGACCCTCATTGCTGGAAGTGGAGTCCCTGTGATGACCCTGTGTGGTGACCATTTTGTTTGAAATATGACAAATTTTTTGTAATTTTCAAAATAGTTGGAGATTAATTTTCTATAGATTTACAAACTGTTAGGCCTTTTCCATAAATGCCTTAAAATATTAAGAAATGCAGAAGGGTTAATAGCTTTAAGTGTCCCAATACACTCACCGGCCACTTTATTAGGTACACCTGTACAATTTTATGCAATGCAAATGCAACACTTCCACCTTAACATCTGTGTTTATGAAGCTCAAAATGTTTCAGCTTTTGGTGAAACTATCATAAATGTATAAATTCAATTATGTGCTTATTATTGAGGTCATAGGTAAAGGTGATGCTGTACTGGAC
Source organism: Monopterus albus (assembly GCF_001952655.1). Taxonomy (NCBI): domain Eukaryota; kingdom Metazoa; phylum Chordata; class Actinopteri; order Synbranchiformes; family Synbranchidae; genus Monopterus; species Monopterus albus. The sequence goes on from NW_018127963.1 coordinate 378,375, forward strand.
TACATTATATTCAGAGGTGTTCCTAATATTCTGACCCACTCATGGATGTAGCTGGGGAGGACAAAAGGAGACACATCTGAATACAACATATTTCTGTCACTCAGGAGTACAGATGCAAAAGCTTCTGTTAAGACTATGATTATTTCTGACAAACAGAAATCCCCAAGGAGAAATGCTGCAACAGCAGCGTAGTAGAGGAGAGAATGCAGAAAAGCAGAACCACGATGGAGAAAAACTATGGTATAGTTTAGTAGGTTAGTAACAATGATAGGTTAGTAACCCCCCATCGCTGCCATGCCTTGAGTCCTTGATGACAAAAAAAAAAAGTAACGAGTTTGCAGTTTTGTTTTTTTAATCAAAAAACTGAAAATATCAGACAAAGTATTAGATCCACGCAGCTGAGCAGAGACAATATGACCTCATCACCATCTACAAAAACAGATTGTATGTCTGAATTCAGTGCAACAAACAACTACATTCTAAAGAAACAGCGCTGCAGCTTAAAACATCTAGTACCTGCTCATTAGATATTCTACCTACAATATTCTAGTTAAAAAGTGTTTTCCTTGGCAGTGGATCTGTTGTAAATGATTCACTCCTAATCAAGCATCTTTCCAGCATCATTAAAACTGCAGTTGTAAGACCCCTCCTGAAAACAGAAGCCTGGACACTTCAGCGTAAAGTTAACTACAGGCCCATCTCAAATCTTCTCTTCACAAGTAAGATTATTCAGAAAGTTTTTTTTTTTTTTTTTTAACCAAATCAACCAATTCTTGCAAACAAATGACATCTTGGATAGATTTCAATCAGGATTCGTGTCGTACCACTGACACTGCTCTCATAAAGATTCTAAATGACATTCACTTGAATAATGACTCAGGGAACTTAACAGTTGTGATGTTATTAGATCTTAGTGCAGCATTTGACATTGTGGATCATTAATTACTTCTAGACAGAATGGAAAACTGGGTCAGACTTTTGGGAACTGTCCTTAAGTGGCTCAGATCATATCTAAAAGACAGGGAAATGCAGTCGGTATTGGTAGTTATGAACTAGAAAAAAAAAACACAGCATGAAGTGTGTTGTCCAACAAGGTGGTTCCCCCCCCCTTTCACCTGTACATGCTTCTGTTTTTTCAAATTTTATAGGAATGTAGTGTTACTTATAGCTACACAGAAGACACTCAGATAAACCTAAGGCTCTCACCTAATGTCTATGGTCATATAGATGTATGATGTCTACTGTATGTCTTTGAATTGCTGCTGCATATGAAAATGTGCTATATAAATAAACTTGCCTTTCCTTGCCCAAAGATCCCTTAAATGTTTCATAGTGCCCATACATTGTTAAACTAAAGGTTGGAGGACCCATAAGGCAGTATAAGGCACAATACTGAAAAACTGAAATAACAGGACTCTACTACCCCAGGAGTCTCAGCCTTGAGGGCCCAAACTAATTAGTTCAAACGAGTTTATCAGCAGCAACTTTAATCAAATATTTACACATGGCCAACCAACACTGCAACAGTCTTAACTGTGCACAGTCCACACCATCCCTATGAGAACTGGTAACTCCTCACAAACCCCAGTTTAGCCAGTCTGTCATTTTAACGCCCCCTAACTCACCGACTCCTTGTACCGGAGTACAGCCAGCTCCGCCCGCTGGAGGCTCTCAGTCCTCCGGTTTCTGGCTCTCTGGATTTTAGCCTTCACTTCTTGGTGGCTAGTGATCTTGCGGGCCAGCAGCAGCAGAGCTCCCGCAGCGCACGCAGCGCACGCAGCACCCGTCAGTAGCACCGCCGTCCGTCTGTCAAGCTCCACTCGCTGAAGAAACTCCGTCACATTTACCATGGCTCTCCCTGTGTGTGTTCGCTGCACGGTGCACGTCGGCTAACACAACCACAGGGTGAATCGAGTCGCGTATAGTTACTGCGATGGTCACACACAGCTTAAAAGTAAAGATGGGCGTGATTACCCGCGCATATATGTAGCCTGCCCAAACACGGTTACACCCGTGACGTCAGAGCATCCTTTTCTAAAATAATATTTGTAAGGTAGCGGACGCCGTTTTTGCCTCAACTAATCTGAATGATCATAAACGATATTCCACTGCTCAGCCGATATATCAGTCTGTGCAAAAGATTTGTTTGCATAAATCGCCTGAACACAGGGATGAGTAAAGGGTGCCCGCCCACAAGAGGCGTGGCGTTGATGCTCGTCACGTGCTTCCTGAGTCATGTGACGAGCATCAACGCGACGCTGCCTTTGTGCGGCACCCATTCAGAAATGCCCAGTGCTAAGGTCAGAATCTAAGTCTAACCAGATCCAGAAATGGGGCAATAGACCTTATGTTAAAAATCATTTCCCAACTTGTATTGATATACTGTATATGGTCAATAAACTTGTAACACAGTAAGGATTTCACACCATCTGCTTTAATGAAATGTTGACTCAGACTACCCCGTTAAATACATTTCTTCACATGAGCAGATACAGTATAGTACACATTTAAAATTACAACATACAGCAGAACCATATATAGATGTATTTAATACCATATTCTCCTTTTATAGCAATATCTGAACAAAGTCATCAAACAGGAAGGACTTCATTTGACAGAATGGAAAAGTTTGTGTGCCACCTACAGAAGAAGACAGAAATTTGTTAATTTAACTTTGATAAAACTAGTGCTACAGTAGCAAAGCTGTTGCATGATTGAGAGAAGAACTTGTGAACCCTAAAGGGTATATTCTGTTATCTTCTCACTTGGCCCAAAATGGTGCATGTCACACTTACACAGTGGTCCCGAGCATGCAGGAAGTCAAAGAGCTCCTCAGTGCAATTCTCTTGCGTCGAAGACCGAGAGCCAACTCTGGTCTCACACTGCTCCAGGTGCTCCCGAGTTTGGACGCAGTGCTCTGTCTCTGCACATGTCTGTCGCACCGTTTCAATAGGATCCTGAAAGAGAATATGCAGCACTAACAATATCTTACACACATTGAGTAAATAATCAACTAAAATTATATCAGCTGGGAAAAACAGAATACTGGAGAAATGCCAATATAATTTATTAACAAAATCAGATCTTCACCAGATCACTAGACCTGTGTCAAGTCCTCTCCTGCTTCAAAGGCTCCACCATCATCCTGGTCCCCAAGAGACCCTCTATGAATGGACTGAATGACTATAGACCTGTTGCCCTGACATCTGTAGCCCTTTGAGAGACTGGCGTTGGCCCAGCTGGAGGACATCGTACTGTAATACCTCATGTGTCCAACACACCTAGCCAATAAAGCTGATTCTGATGATTATAATGGTGTACCGGATACACTGGCAACCGAGAGTGTATCTGTATAGAGAGCTTCAGGGGAGTTAACTTCCTTTACCCACAAAGACATACCAAAACAATTCACTTTTCTTTCAAGGTTTAACACTTCAAATCTTTGTGGGGATTAAAAGGCAAGATTTGAACATTTTTATACATAGAGAGAGAAAATGCCTCTCTATACACTATATAGAAAGTGTATTTCTATATAGTCCCAGAAGGAGTGGTCTGCAATGGAGAAAGTCCAAAACGCAGCTCTACTGTTACATAATTTGTACATCTTTGCCCCAACACCCCATTTTGCTTGTTAAGGTGAAGTGTTTTTCCTTTATGGACTATCAAACTGAAGCCCCCTACCTTGCTTGAATTTTTTTAGTCAATATTTAATGACAAATATTCATGTGGCCAGGCTTGTGATCAAACTGGTAATCTGACAATAGTACAAAGGGACAGTTAACATATTGTGATGCTGATGTGGATATCCAGTAAACATAACGTTACCACCATTTCTTGCTCTTCCTCTTCTTCCTCCTCCTAAAACAAACATAAACGACCAACTCAATCACATTATTCACTCCCAGCCGTTAGTAATTGAATTGAATACATTAAATCAGCAAAAGCCCACACTACTAACGACGAACTAGCATGAAGTTTTGATTCTGCAATGGCTTCTGAATTAGCTTCAAATTTTTTCTGAATGAAGGTGTAAATATTAGTAGTGGGTAATGCTAACGTTAGCTACCTGATGAGTTACCTAGCTTAGTTAGGCTGTCGTGTTAGCTTGCTGGCTAAATTAACCAAATGTTACTAGCATAGCAGCGTTGTCTTAAATCTGTAAAATAAACTAACATCATCGGGCTCTCCGTGCATGATCGTCTTCTCTTCAAAAACCATATTCCTGTACTCTTATCCCTAGGTGACCAGGATGACTCTTGACAGAAAACACTGCAGATCTTCTTCTTCTTCTTCTTCTTCTTCTTCTTCTTTGTTCTCTGTTGGCCAAGGTGCACACTGCCACCTACTATAATGGAGTGTGTAGTTATTCCATTATTTGAACTGCATTGAAATGCATTTTAAAATATCTATCCCCTTAAAGCTGCCTCTGAGTCTGAGAAATTTACTATCTTAAGTTCTATCCAATCCAATGCAAAACGTTTTTGCAATAATCTTTGCAGAAAAAAAACGGATACTCTGCCAGGTAGTTTATGAAATATAGTGTCACTAAATTCTGGTATGAAAATACCAATTCCTATATGTCCAATATCAGGATTCTTAGATCAGTCTGTATATATTATCATACATCTATAGAAATGGTTTCCTCTATAGACACAACATAACTACATAATCAGTGTTATCCATTCCTGACCAACTCAGCTTATCTGCAAGCAGTTGTAAATTAAGATAGGGATGATCCTGATTTTTATCTGACCCTAGTCTGGGAACCTCCACATCAGAATGATTCAAATTACGATGACAAAAGTATAAATTATGTTTTGGTAATATGGTCATTACATCAAAACAATCTTTATTTTGTTACATAATTGAAACTCCAAGCATAATTTATTTGAGTTTTAAATCACATATTAGATATTTTTTCATTAAATTATTATTCCATAATTTTTTAAGTGTAGAGCATGTTTTCAAGTTCTCAGTACAACTGTTCCATAAATTCACTCCTCTGACTGAAATACAGTCATTTTTTACACTGGTTCCTATCCTTTTGTTTTTGAAAGACACATTCTTCAAAAATTAGAGAGAAGTAAGCTTGCATCTTAGTGTTGACTTGGGTTTTCAGTGTTGCCCTCTGGCTAGCACCCCAAAGGGGATACAGAAAGTAATGTCCTGTGCACAGGGGTGTTACGTCTATATACTTTGATAGCACGATTATAAGGAGGGGATGCTGTTGTTTTTCTTGGCTCTTGGCTGTAAGCACCTTCTGCTTTCTGAATGCACTGAACCCTTTTATGAAAGTTTTATTAAATACCAAAAAGACAAATCTTGTTTTCTTGACTATATTATTTTAATATTTCAGTAACAGTTACTCACATACTATTTTGACAATATGGTCCATGGCAAATTAATCTGTAAAGTGCAGAAGTGAAGATCAATTTAAAAAGACAGACTGGGAACACTTTAGTGGCTGGTAAATGTATATTCATATAAGAATAAATGTCAATAAAAATAATCTAGCCTAAAATTACAGGAAATTAAGGAAATAGTAGCAAAAATATAATAATAATAAAAGAAATGATCCCTTTATTTGTCCAGTCCTGGGGAAATTTACACACACACACCAGTGGTGGTGGTGCTCTGCAAAGTTTTGCTCTGGCCGTCGGGAGAAACTTGAGGTTTAGCGTCTTACCCAAGTCTCCTTGGGTAAGACACTGATACAGTATGTGGACTAAGGAGAGCAGGAATCGAACCAGCAACAAAGACAACTGCTCTACCATAACTCATAGGAATAATATCTATCTATCTATCTATAGAGAGATGACTCTAATTTATTGTTCCCTTTTCTGCTGTCCTGTTGCACGGCAAAGGTCCAGTTTGAGATTAACAACAAGACTGGACAGTCCAGACAGCCATCCATGGAGGGCAGAGCAAAGCTGCCCTACACTGGCATTATCATCCATGAGATCCAGAGGATGGGCAACATAGGCTCCTCTCAGTGTGCCTCATGTCACCAACATAGACCACCAGCTGGGAGGCTACGCCATCCCAGAGGTCATTCCTCATATTTGTGCAGTAAAACAAAAAAAACGGTTTTTATATCACACATCATGTTGCGTGTTTATGAACTGTCAACAGGGTGTTATAGTAATTCCCAGCTTGGCCTAGGTGCTGTTTGACCAGAATGAGTGGGTGACGCCTTTCACCTTTAACCCAGGACACTTCCTAAATGGGGAGGGCAAGTTTGTGAAGAGAGCTGCTTTCATTCCTTTTTCTGCTGGTAAAAATGTTTTGTTTTACCACTGTCCTTCAGAGACCTGGAACCTGTCCCAAGTGACCCAGGGGTGTAGAGAACCCAGGTCACAGGATCATAGGTCCTTCCTGTGATGAATGTCACTGCACTGCCATCCCAGTTATTACTGACTTTATGTTTGTTTTGGATTTGCAGTGGTGCTAATCTGTTTTCATCATAAAGTATTTCTAGGAGGGAGAAATTGAAAAGATCATGAGTAAGAAGTGTTGATTATTAATGTGACTGTATCGGGGCCATACAGTAACTGTTACATAACATGGAATCTACATACAGTACTTATGGTCATCTGGACATGCTTTTAAGAACTGTTTCCTACAAAAAAAAAATTTTTTTTGATAAATTCTCGAATGCAGTAGAGTCAAGCAGTGAACTAGCACGCCTTATGTTCTTGAAAAGGTTTTATTTTCACCAGATGGCGCCGACAACCCTTTGTCCACTTTCACTGAAACCGTAGCCTACTTATGAAAACTTGATACCTGTTCTTGGGACTGCAGGAAACAGTTGCTCAGAGCTCAGAGCTCACAGCCCATAAACCCTAAGGATTTATTCTCAGAGGATCCAGAAGCCACAGGTTGTTAGGATGGATCAACTCTCCAGTGAGTCTCTTTCTTCTATGTGGCTGTGGCTGGATGGCCACAGTCTGCTCATGTTCATGCTGGTCTTCCTGGTGGTAGCTGAGTGTTTAAGGAACCGTCGGCCCAGCAGCTTTCCTCCAGGGCCCTGGGCGTTTCCTCTTGTGGGGAACATCTTCTCTCTTGATTTCAACAATGCCCATGAAGACATGACCAAGGTAGGGTGCAAGTAATGCATATGAGATGAGACTGAAAGTACAACTTATAGTTATTAAACTGCAGAGGACCCCACTATGGAAGTACATCCCTGCCAAAATGTTTGAAGGCTTAAAAATGACAAAAGTCAATAAAATCTTACAACCTTCTCCTGCTTTTTTGATGATTCTCTTGTTACTCAAAGTGAAAGTGATATACAGTATGATTATCTGACTTGTATTGTCCTGATGGCAGTTAGCAACAAAGTATGGGAATGTGTACAGCCTTAAAATGGGTCCCAAATGGACGGTGGTGTTGAATGGCCTCTACGCCCTGCAAGAAGGTCTACTCACTAAAGGAGACATCTTGGCTGACCGCCCAGTACTTCCAATCCATACTGATGTGCTGCCTGAACTGGGTACAGACGTATTTCCAACCTTGTAGATTAAAACTTTTCTACAGCAGTTCCTTGGTGTACATGGTAAAAGACTAGAGACATAAAATAGTGTTCAAGTAGAAGTGAAGAATAAAAAATTAAAATGCACCCCTCAGTTATTATGAAAAACCAGAACAGGTTCAGAGTATACAACCCCAAATCAGAAAAAAATGGTGTGCTATGTAAAATCTAAATTAACCCTGTAAAGCCCAACATATCAAAAAATAGCCAAAACATTCTAATTTTTTAGAACTGAGATGTTTATTAAACCTTTTAACAAAATCCAAATATAATTCATGATTTGAAATTCAAGATTCACGATTTTTATTTTCCATATATGCATAGACAGACAGTCCAGCCATATAGGAATAGAAATGCTATATTATTTAGATTATTTCTGTTTCTTTTGTATCACATTTGATACATGGGGCATTTGTTTTGCTCAGAAACCTCACATATCAAATATGATACAAATAGTTTTATAGGGTTAAAACTGTAAACAGTTATTTGTATGTCATCTGTGCCCTGTATTACATTGAAAACAATAGAGCAGCGTATTATTTGATGTGATACCTCAGTTTTATTTTGTTCAAAATAAACACTCATTTCAATTCTGAAGCCTGCAACACATTCCAAATAAAGTTGGGACAGTAAAGCGTTTACCACGCTGTGATGTCGCCGTTCTTTTTCACAACACTTAAAAGACGTTTAGGCACTGAGGACACCAAATGATTTTTAAATGTGTCAGGTGTCATTTTGTCCCATTATTCCTGCAAACAAGTCTTAAGGTGCACAACAGACCTGGGTCTTTGTTGACACAATTTGCATTTCAAAATACACACATTCTTTACTGAGGACAGGCAGGCCAGTCCAGTAGTCACACCCTTTACTCCATAGCCAGGCTTTGGTCATGTGTGCAGTATGAGTTTTACATTTTCTTGCTGAAATATGCATGAGTGTCCCTGGAAAGGATGTCATCTTGAAGGCAACATACTGTATGTTGCTTCAAAATCTCTCAGTATTGTTCAGTATTAATAGTGCCATCACAAAAGTGGAAGGTACTTTTGCCAAAGGCACCGACACAACCCCAGACCATGACAGAGCCTGGCTTTTGGACTTGTTGCTGGTGTGTTGTGAGAAGAAATGGCAACATCACACCATGGTGAATGCTTTACTGTCTCAATGTTTTTTGGAATGTGTTCAGAATGTGTTCAATCAGAATTGAAGTGAGTAGTTTGAACAAAGACTAAAGTTGATGAGGTATCACATCAAACAATGTGCTGCTGTATTGGCTTCGATGTAATACAGGAAATGAATGATTTACAAATTACTATTTGCAGATTTAATTTAGATTTTACATACTGTCCCAACTTTATGTGATTTGGGGTTGTATAAAATAACCTGCTATTTAAGAAAATACTGGCAAAAATATGATTCCACTTTCACACAGCAGAAATCACCATGTTGTATGGGATATGGGAACAATAAGAATTTTAAGGGAAAATCATAGATTTCTACAGCTAATTATTTATCAAACATTTTCTAGATTATTTTAATATGAATTACATTTTCTTATCAGGTATTATTTTTACTAATGGACATATGTGGAAACAGCAAAGGCAATTTTCCCTCTTCACACTCAAATACTTGGGACTGGGCAAGAAATCCCTGGAATCTGCCATATTGGATGAATTTATTTACATGTCCAAGGAAATTGCTCATCATAAAGGTAAAAAAACTATTGCATAAATCCATACAGAAATGCTGAGATGCAGAAACCTCTAATAAGTAGAGTGCAGCTTTTATATCCATCTCACCACACAATTTCCAAGCTGTATGTGTGACATGTTATTGCTTATGCATGCAGGCAAACCATTCAATCCACACATCATCATCAACAATGCTGTCTCCAACAACATCTGCACCATGGTTTTTGGCCATCGCTTTGAGTATGAGGATGAGAAATTTGTGAAATTGCTGAAATTGTTTGACAGAGGGACTCAACTTGAAGGCTCCATCTGGGCACAGGTACTGCATGGCAAAGCTATTAATGAATGCTTCATGCTTTGTACTGTTCTACTGTAATTCATGTATGTTGATGCAATTTTATCCTAATCAGTATTCACTGATACTTTGGTATCACAGGTTACACCATTAAGTGTTTGTTTTTAGAAATAGATGCGCTCTTGCTAGCAGCGTTATTTACAGTCTTATTATTGATATTGACAGCTGTACAATGCATTTCCCATGGTGATGAAGCATTTGCCGGGGCCACACCACACTCTTCAACACATTTATGGTGAAGCAGTAGCCTTGATGAAAACAGAAATCAAAAAGCACAAGGAAGGCCGGGACCCTTCTGAGCCCAGAGATTACATCGACTGCTACATGAATGAGATTCAAAGGGTGGGTAGACAAACTACAAGCAAATCAATGACACATATTTGATAAATGATTAATTGATTTCAGGAATTTTTCAAGTAAAAATATATAGTTAGTTAGTAATATATAGATAGTGCTACATAAGACAAATTAAAAACATGTCATGTGATAACAAAGTAACTTTGATAATTAATAACATTTTAATAATAAAAATTTAAAATGCTTAGAGCAAGCAAAAAGGCAGATACAAATACCCCAGGCAGAAAGAGCAAAAGGAGCAGGCAAACAAGTCCAAAGAACAGGTAGGAGCTCAACAAATGGGGAAGATAAAAAGGCTGGAACAAAGGTTAGAACTCTACAGCTGGTGTGGTATAATAGATGATCTGTCAACAAGCAGGTGGAACAGGTTTGAGTAGTGAGAGAACTGGTGAGGAGAGAGGGCAGAGAAGTGCCCTCTGGTGGCTGAATGGAGAATGGCATGAGCCAGGCAAAAAGACTCAAAAAAGTAGGGAGACTGTAATGGGACAGGTAGTAAACTTAATATTTTTGGTGGGTGGACAAAATATGCAGTCTTAAGATATTACCTTTAGGCTTCAGGAAATTGCAATTGGCAGTTTTTCTGTATATTCTGAGATTTCACTAACTAAAAAGCTAACTGACTAATCTCTCATCACACCCCTGATTTGTGACATTTTACTCACACTCCCACAAGTAAGGAGGTGGAATGGGTTTAAAATATTGTTAATTAGCTACCTTTACTCAAACTGATTACTCAAATGGTAGTTGTCACAATAAAATGGGCACTGTCTGACTAACTATTTGTGGTCATTGTGTTTTCCTGCAGAAACATTTATACTGAACTAGATCCTGCTTATAGAATAAAAATTTAACTACAAACTTTGACAATTTATTTTTTATATGAAATTACATGAACACATAAGTGTAACATAGCATTTCAGGGCACTGAATAAAATACAAAACACTCACCTGCATTAATGTCTGTGCAATCACTGTCTCACTGTAACTCAATGAGACTGTTAACGTGACACAACAATGCAGTTGTTGTACTCAACATTTTCTATGTACATTTAACTTTTCTATTTACATCCAATTCAAACTTCACATTTTGCAATATGCTAATGTGTATTTTGGAAACTGTCACCATTAGGCCAAAGAGGACAGTGACGACAATACTGGTTTTCACGAGGACAACTTGGCGATGTGTTTGTTTGATCTGTTTGTGGCTGGCACTGAGACCACATCCACCACCCTGCGCTGGGCTTTGCTCTACATGGCAAAGTACACTGGGATTCAGGGTAGGAGCTCCCACATTAGGTCAAGAAGTCAGTTAATTAAAGTTTGGTGCTTGCCTGAAATAAGTGCCAACATAAATTACAGTATCATTTTAACTTTAAGACTCAAATTTATTGTTTCCTTTTCTGCTGTTCTGTTGCACAGCAAAGGTCCAGGCTGAGATTGATGATGTGATTGGACAGTCCAGACAGCCATCCATGGAGGACAGAGCAAACTTGCCCTACACTGACGCTGTCATCCACGAGATCCAGAGGATGGGAAACATAGTTCCTCTCAGTTTGCCTCATATCACCAACAGGGACCTCCAACTGGGAGGCTACACAGTCCCAAAGGTCATTTCTCATACTGTGTTTTGTCTTGTTTCATCACATGTACACTGATTAATTATCATCACAATCCAATTTTCAGGGTGTTATAGTAATTCCCAACTTGACCTCGGTGCTGTTTGACAAGAACGAGTGGGAGACGCCTTTCACCTTTAACCCAGGACACTTTCTAAACGAGGAGGGCAAGTTTGTGAAGCGAGCTGCTTTCATCCCTTTCTCTGCTGGCAAGTACTACTTCACATTTTTAATGTCATAGATGAGATTATGCAGATTACAGGACAGATCACCTTAATACTTGTGGATTTTTATTACAAGTTTGATTTATCTTTCCACAAAATGTGTTAGCCTATTACTTTTTTTTTTGGAGGAACATAATCATTTAGTGTTTCTACATATGCCCTGATCAAAATTAATGCAGCAGAACCACAGATACCATCACCTCTATCTTACACATTCTTCTTCCTTATCAAACTCTGGTGTTTATGCATCTTTACTGCTTTCATCCAGAGATTCAGGTGTGTTAAGCTAGGAGCCACTAATGTATACAGGCAGTGCAGAGATGTTGCATGCTTAATGTTACATTTGTTCTATTGTTCTGCAGTAAATTATACTGTAAAACTCAATTATTTAACTTACCCACTAATTTTCATCCGTTAACTTGTTGTTGTGTTTTTGCTGCAGGCAAGCGGGTGTGTCTTGGGGAGAACCTGGCCAGGATGGAGCTCTTCCTCCTTTTCACCTCCTTCATGCAGTGCTTCACTGTCTCCATGCCTCCAGGGGTAAAGCCTGTGCTGAAGCCCCGTTTTGGCATCACTCTTGCACCAAAGCCCTATGAAATCTGTGCCACCTTACGTGTGGTGTGATTTTTCTCTTCGAGCAACACTTTCCTGATAAGATATTTTTGTACTGTATATAATGCATTATCCTAAGCTCTTCAGATATATTCAAGTGCATTATTTGGGACAGTGTTTCTGCCACTCTACAATTTTAAGTCCAGTATACAGTCTCCTTTTAACTCTGCCTTGGTCTACACAAACAACTGAAAAACCATTAGGATCTTGAGCTAAATGTTTGACTTTCTTCACCAGCTAGGCTAAGTTAACCATGACTGTTTGCCATTTGGTGCTAGCTAGGGTAAACAAGCGGCTATAGTAAATTAGATGAAAACGCTGCATAGAGATTGTGATTTTGTCACTTTTTGATTTATTATCAATCAAAAAAAATGAGTAGAGTTTAAAGTAATACCAGTCATTTATAGATGTGTCTTACTAAGGTGTTGGGCCACCAGAACAGCTTCACTGCTCCTTAGCAGAACAGCTTCACTGCTACTTAGAATTGATTCTACAAGTCTTTGAGCTGTACCTGAGGGATGAACACCATTCTTCCAAAAAAAATAGTCCTGCATTTGGGGTTTTGATGATGCAATACAATATACTGTAAAACGCATTCATGAACCTCTGTGCAGGTGAGAAGGCAGACATCAGTACTACACAGTGATAAGGAAGCACTGCAGTTCTTTTATACCAGTTTAAACTGGAGCAAATAAAATGTACACAGAGTACTGCTATTGTGAGCTAACATGATTACATTTAGCTTTAATTAGAAATGGTCAGGCCCTATCATTCAAGCTCAATAATATGTCCAGTAAATGTGTGATAGTTTATTCTTACTGGGAATATTCCTTGATGTGAACTGTACAAACTTTCACCTACAGTCATTATGATTAGGCATTCGCTGACACAAATTCACCGATTGTAATAATAACACTAACACTGACACCATTATGAAAAAGACAACAAATGTAACATTTAATAACTTTGAACTGCCATATACAAACACTACAATTATGAATCCATTGTAGATTTTATATACCAAAGGAGAAAAAGATAATTGCCCACACACATCAGAGACTAAATAAACAGCCTTTATGATACAATCATGTGTCCATTTCATTTCAACAGAGAGGCTTGATTTAATGGTGAAACTGGCCTCAGAGAAGCCACAACACCCTCAGTTACATTTCATTTTACAGTTAACAGACTGCCTCATTGTGCTTCTTGTGTGTTGCCCAAAATGTTGTCTAGTGTGTGACGTTTCCTTGTGACAAGGAGCTCACCTGCTCTTCCTCTCTGGACACTGGATTTTATAGCCCACCCTGTAGGCTTGCACATACACACGTGCCTGGTTTATCCTGGAAGCACAACCACACAGCAGACACAGCTTTGTCTCACTGAATTGTAATTATACTGTGATGTAATTAAACATTTTTACAACAGTTAAAATTTTGGTCCACAAATGCTACTCTAACACATCTATATTTACTGAAATCTATTTATCAGTACTTTTATGATGTGCTTTTAAGTATTATTTCAGTAAGTACTGCATATAGAAGAGTAGATGAGAGGAAAGTTCTCTGAAATCCATTTATTTTTCTGTGGCTGACACTAAACAATCCTGTATTAAACCACCACACTGCTACTTCAACCAAATGACACCCACTCTGAGAATGTAGTAAGAACACAGGTAACCTGTATTTAGTGCAGAGCTGAACTCCCAGAGGTCCACAGCGGTCAACATAACTCTCCCTAGAGGCTTTTCTCACCGCACGGGCCATACCAACCACCATGGTGACCACAGGGCATGTCCTAGTGCACAATGAAACAAACACACAAATCCATGAGAATAATGAACTGTATATTAATTAGCAGGTCTATGCTTGGCGGTTGAACAAGTAACTGAATGACAGTAATGATTATGTCTGAAAAAGAGTCACTTTTGACCTGTATTGTTGTTTTAAAGCAGAAACAGTTTTTGTTCTTCTTGCTACACACATTTAAAAGACATTTGACCTTCAAAACAAACAGAAATGACAAAGCAATATCACTGTTTTTTTGCTTTACACTAATTATCTTGAATCTAGGCTTGTTTGTTGCTCCGCAGCTGCTGTTGTCATCCTTCATACTCACAGTCTCTCACAGCGCAGGCCAGCAGTGCCCTCTGGACAGGTACAGGTGTTGCGAGGGCTGCAGGTGGCTCCGTGTTGGCAGGGTGGCACGCAGGGTGTGGTCACCGCTGCAGACACAGCACACAGCAAGAGTCTTAATGTAAAGAGAAGACAAAGGTCTTTCACACACAAATACATTTGTCTGTCTATTATGAGAAGAACACTCATTGACATAATGCATTCCCTAGCCACGTTCCTTCATCTAAATATCACAACTAAATGTCTAACACCCAACCTGTACTTAAACTCTAACCTAAACCAAATTCTAACCATAACCCTAAAACCAAGTCTTGATGAGACTATCCTCCTGTAACATCCAGCATACTGTAGGTGCCAACAGGGTATTACGATGAAATGTTACATGTTGGTGACATCTAGCGACCGCTATTAATTATAACATGAGGAAAAGAGCAAGTATATACAGACTCAAAGATCACATTAGGTGGATGGCTAGGTTTTTGTGCCTAAATCTAGCTAATAATTTTTGTTCTTAAACCAAAACTAACTTTTTCCTAAACCTAACCAGGTAGTTTTTGCCAAATCAGAAGTGTTTTGTGTGGCAAAACCTAATGAAACTCTGACCGTTTCATAATCATGGCATCATATTTATGACAGTTTCCAAGATGATGAAGTTCCAGTAGCTTGCCTGCTAGCTAGCCATCACATTTATGTTTCCATGACAACAAAGGTCCATAAAGCTTGTTAGTGTGAAGTATGTTGTCTTTAATTTTGGTGGGATTGTTTCAATTTCTCCCATAACTGTAGGAGCACTATTTAATGGTATGCCCCTATGGGTCGTATGACAGGGAAAGGACAAATGTCCATATGGGTCGTATAGGTTGGAGGACTTGTTGAGAAATGTACATAGAACGATGGTTTCAAACTAAAATTCATAGAAAGACATGTACATACACACCCAGACTGACCCGTTTCACAGGAGTTTCCAGTAAATCCTTTGGTGCAGTGGCACCTGTTGAAGCCCACACACACACCACCATTCTGACAAGGTTTTTGACACTGAACAGGCTCTGAAGGTGTCAGAGAGGAGAAAAAATAAACAGAATCAGCATTCCATCACAGCACATCTCTACAACATAGTCTACACACACTGAACATTAACTAATGATAGAATTTCACAGAACATCTATTAAATTTTAGGTTGTAAATCCAGCACCCTTTGAAAAGATAGACATGCATCAACTTTAGCTCTTACAGACTCTGCTATTGCTCTAGTATCTACCTGGTGAACTGCTCATCATAACGCAGTAGTTCCCAAACTTTCTGGCTTGTGACCAATTCAAACTAATGCCCAACAGTTTGTGGGCATTTGCTTGGTCTAAAAATAATTGTTAAAAAAATGCCCATCGCAAGTTATGAGAACTAAAGATGGCTTATTCAAAATGCTTATTTTGACTAGACAAAATGAAGATATTCAGTTTTTTATCACATAAGACAAAGAAAAGCAGGAAATCTTCACATTCGAATGCCTGGAACCAGAAAATATTTGGCAGTTTAGTTTGAAAATCACTGCAACCTTTAAACAGTTGTCAAAGTAACTAATTGCTTGCTGCTTTGTGTACCTTGTGCAATAATGGATCAATTCACATGACTATATTTTACTGGCAGTTACTGACTATTACATTGCTTCATAAGTTTTAATAAACTGAAAGATGGGTTAAACTGGGTTGTGTATAAAATGCTTGCTTCCTTTAATATTACAGTTTTATAACAATGGACAAATGCAGTGACAAGGTGTGTAATCTCACCTATCTGACAACGAGCTCCTTGCCATCCAGCAACACACGTGCATTTGTTGACATCCACACAGCTTCCCCCATTTTGACATGCAGGAGTGCACAAGGCTACAAAACAGATACACATACAGAGGCAGAGGTACTGTAGGTCTATGTAGGAATTTACACTTGTAATATAGTTATCCAGTCCACAGATGAGCTTTTTTTGTTTTTCCCATCAAGGTTTGAGCCATATTTTACCAGGCAGAGCTCCTAACATGCCTGGAAACAGGGAGGGAGACCTGACAGGCATCTACTGTAGCTACAACCCAGAAGCACCTGCATGCCTGTTGTAGCTGATGCCAGATGTGTTGATGGTTTTGTTACTCACGCAAGAGGCACTGGGGTCCAGTATAGTCAAAGGGACACTGGCAGGTATCAGGCCCCACACAGCGACCACCGTTTGCACAGGGCAGCTCACACAAAGCTGAGAAATACACAGGGAAAGTCAAAGCAGGACAACAAAAGAATTATAATTTTTAACTGTAGGTTAAATCAGCCTGGGTGTCAGGTGATCATTACATTAATCCACACAAATACTGGGAAAAAAAACCTTGGACAATAAAATGTATCATTTTATATACTAGGCTAACACAAATTGTACAAAAGTGTACAGATCATGTTTAATTTAATGATTCTTTGATAGATTAACTTGTTGTGTCAGTTTTAATCAAATCAGGGCCACCTGACTGCAAATTACCAGGCTGCCTTCTGTTACAAAACTGTGGTAGTCTTGATTAACCTTCATGTCAGAGATGATCTACCTGTGTGGCAACCTGTTCCTGTCCAGCCAGCAGGACACAAACACTTGTTCCAGCGCATACAGGAACCTCCATGGGCACAGGGCGGAGAGCACATGGCTGAAACACATGACCAACATGGACATCATTCACTTTCATTCACGCAACAAGAATGTTAGGCTTTGCATACCAACATACTGACTCCCAGTCTGGGTTCTCTAATCACCATCTTTGAAAATCAAGTCTCAATATTAAACTCAGAAAACATATGCAAATGAAACAGAGACAGACACAAAAACAATCTGTAGATTTTATATTGAGGTGAAACTTTAAAGATGATTTTTTGTGAGGCTTTTTTATTCCTCGATATTCTGTCTGCAGGACTCTAATATTATGTAGAACTGTCACAGATATATGTGAATATGACATTTCATATTAGAGTCTCATCTCTCTGATCCTTTCAGTCATTTTCATGGCATATACATCTGAAACCTTTGAGATATGATGCCTCCTTGCCATCTCCCTACTCATGATCATGAACAGATCAGCTAGTGTTAAAGAACTGTTACTAATAGCGTGTTTTGTTTTTATTTATCTGTGGGTTGGGATGAGATTTACAACTCTTCATCCTGTGATGATGGCTCTTACTAATATAATTTCATTCAAACTAAATGCATAAGAGCTAATGATGGTTCTGATGCCAGGTAATGCTTAAAACAGCAATGATTCTCTCACTGTGTACAGGCTTTTTGAGACTCAGCACCAACTTGTCAACAGTCTCAGTCACTGACTGTATAAATATGGATGATGCCTCTCCACTATACAAAAGTGAAGCCAAAATATTGTGAAGCCAAACTGTTGTGAAAACAGTGGTTGCCATCTTTGCAACCAGACCCTGCGCAGTAGTGGCCGAGTGGTTGAGTAACATATCAGGCCGCCAATCAAAGTTGTCCAATCATACGAAACCCACCCCTTTTATACCATCAAATGACTTAATAAAAACATCTTTACTAGAAAAATGACCACTTGTGATATATCTACCAAAAATGACAGAAATCACCTCTGGGGAAAATGTATCTGATTTGTACTTTGAGTTTTTAGTTTGGCTCATGTCCCATCCACTAAAGGAGGCAGGATTTATGACCTACAGTGCAACCAGCCACCAGGGTGGAGATTGAGTCGCAGTGGCTTTAGTTCTGGGAGCTGTCATGGCATCCATATTTTAATACAGTTGATAGTTTCACTGCAGAGAGCCAAGTACATATAATACCAATTCATTATCTCGTTATTAAGAACCCAACCACCATCTTAGATAATGTACTGGCACTAATACTACCAGAATATTACCATGACACTAACATCTCCATGTTATTCACGTACAAGTTGAAGTTTATACCTGAGCAGCCTACACCAGGGTATCCTGGAGGACAGTCACAGCTGTTTGGGGCAACACACACCCCATAGTTCTGACATGTAGGGACACAAACAGCTGCAAAGGGAGGAAACTTCATCAACATAACTTCATATTTTTAATCCTGTATAAAAACCTGAATAAAGCCGTTATTTTTGCTCACTGTTGTTTTTTTTCAGATTTATTCAACAGAGGGAATGAGATGCATGCTGTTTAACTCACGCTGGCATTTAGTGAGGTCGTCTGTTCGAACTTCATACCCCTCCCTGCAGGTGCAGTTAAACCCACCAGGATGGTTCACACAGAGCTGCTCGCAACCTCCATTTGTAAAGTCCCCACACTCATTTATATCTCATGATGAAAAAAAAAACAGAGGGAGAGTTAAAGAGCAAATCACTTTATAAGACAGTCTGTTTATTTCTCTTCAGAAAGAACGACCAGGGAAACTTTGTTGTGTGCATGGGCAACAAGTTTTTGAGGCCCTTTTATCCCCCAGCTGATTTACTTTTTTTACCAATATATGTTTTTAAAATAAAAAAGCCCATCAAACTTTGACCAAGAATTCATATCGAATAACAGAAACAAAATGGCAGTGAAAATTAAGCCTCACCCTCGCAGCTCCTCAGGTCCTCGTCTAACTTCCAGCCTGTTCGACAGCTGCACTGGGCGTGACCCTCAGCGCTCATGGTACATATGTGGTCACACCCACCATTTCTCAGCTTACAAGATGTAATGTCTGCTCAAGTGAGAAAGAAATGAGACTAAGTGATTTTAACAATGTTTATCATGGAACTGAAAAGATTTATTAGTCGATTGATAGAAGGATAATCTGAAAGTGTCTGTCCCTTTTCAAGCAAAAATGCCAAAAACTATCAGAGCCTGTCCAGCTTCTAAATTGCAAAGTTTGCTTATTTCTTAACAGACTGAATATCTTTAGATAAACAAGATATCTGACATATTATAGGCCAAATGATTAAAAGAGTTTATTTGCAGAAAATAAGAATAATTTTTAAAAAATCAGTAGTTGAGGTCCTAATTTTGTACATCTAAGATGTTAAGTTATATGAGTTGTATATACATTTTTAAAATCACGGACTATCTTACTCATTAAACTAGAAGCTGTTCTTCTCAGAAACACAGTTGCTGAGCATAATTTGCCAGAACTACTATTTGTAGCAGGTATACCCATACATTTATATGAGACCTATATTGTTAGAATGACTAGTCTGTGTATGTGGAGCATTTTTAACATCAACATATCTGTCAAATTAATCGTGCTATCCGGGCTACAGTGAGATGTTCCATTTGGAAAACAAAAACTAATGAGACCATGTAAAAATAGTCTGGCTTGCTATTTGTGAAGTTTATAAACTTTAAACAGGTGCATGTGTCATTGCTTAGTGAAAATCGAACAGTAATATACATGTTTGAACTTAGACAATGCGATGAGGGACTCACTGCTACAGGTGAGGTTGTCTGTGGCTAACAGAAGAGGAGGAGGGCAGTTGCAAGTGTGTCCTCCAGGAGAGTTGGTGCAGGTGTGAGAGCAGCCACCATTCTGGAGTTTACATTCATCAATGTCTGAGTGGGTGCATACACAGAGACACAAGGTAAACAACTTTTTGGAAGCCCCTTTGTTTTTCTTGTGCAACAGATTCCAAACTGAGTCTGGCCTGCCCTCTCTTCCTGAATGTCTGGGTTAGAAAAGATGCACACAAACAAACACCAACACTCACACAATGAGGCTGTGAGATACCATATTCATAGTCGGTTTTGTCTCGTCTGCATAATGATGCTCAGTTTGTTTAAACAACTGAAAATTAGTGGGTAAACATCAGTAAGAAGTAAATGAGTGACTGACCCACACAGGTACGGCCGTCAATATGAAGTTGGTAGCCGGGCCGGCAGGAGCAGTGGAAAGATCCCAGAGTGTTGGCGCAAATGTGCTCACAGGTCCCATTCGATGCCAAACACTCATCCACATCTGGGGGACCAGAAACATTTAGTTCAGCAACAGTTTTGACATGGAAAACCCTGGCTCCGTGTAAAGGGCTCAGTCAGACTTGGGTGGTCACTATATGAAATTCACTTTAGCACTTGTTTCAACAAGCTTGGAGGACCAGGCGAGTGTGCTTTGCAGCAGAGGACAAAGCAATAAGTGGCAGCCTTGGATGAAGGAGCTAAAACTTCCATTGACTTTTAAGGATGACATGCTGCCTTCTACTGGTGAGATGCAGGGTGACAGTGAACTCCACCTAAATAAAACTTAGGGAAAAGACTCATTTTATAGGAACAAAGGCTTCAAATTCTTTCAGAGGCTGCAGTGGTAATTTAAATTTGTTAATATTTCTTCACAGTATAGTAACATTTAAACTATTATATTTGAACTATTATATGAGAATTCATACCACTTGTCTCCACACAAGAGACCCTATAGCTTACCTTAGCATAATGATTAAAAGGAGAGGGAAACATCAAGCCTGACTCTGTCAAAAGATTTAAAAAAAATCCACCTACTAGCATCAACGTCCACAGTGTCTGTAAACAAAGACAAGCTTCACCCTGGTGTGAGGTGAGGTGAGCAGTGGACCTCACAGTGCTGCCATGCATTGTTTGTATGACACAAGTATCACTGGCAAGCACTTAGTGATAGTGAGCACTACTAGTGGCACACGCATATGGAAAACAAAAACACACATAGAGTACATCCTGCTTACCCACCAAAACAAGAGTGTCCATCTCCATCAAAGCCTGGGTAGCATTGGCAAAAATATGATCCAATGATATTGCTACACCGAGCATTGGTATCACAGCCGTGAGCACCTGATGTACATTCATTCTCATCTAGAAAGAGAGCGTGCACAAACATTTTTTTAAACCAGACCCAAAACTCACTTCATTTCTATTCAGTGAACATTGTTCTGCCTCTCGGGAGAATTTTAATGGAAGGCATAACAGCAAGCATTAAAGCACTTGCATACAGGGAAGCTAATCTCATCTACAAGAAACAGACTTTTCCCAGGGAGGGACGTCGGCACTAATTGCTTACCTTCACAGTGTGTGCCGTTTCCCCGGTAACCTGGTTGACAAACACACTTGTAGCTCCCAAGCGTGTTCTCACACACACCCTGACCATCACACACTGCAGGACTCTCCAAACATTCATCCACATCTGGGACAGAGATGAGGAACAGAGCAACAGGGTGGTACAAACAGTGCATGACCTTTTCATTGACTTATTGCTCTGTGATCATTTGAAAGGAAACATGTCATTGCCAATTAAAAAGCAAACGTGCAATGCATCTCTTTAATTTGACTATGAGCAGAGTTATTTCAAATTAGGCTTATGATTTAGGGAGCAGCATGTGTTAAGCATTGAAAGCAAAGCATCATACCTTGACACACAGTGTAGTCTGGACACTCAGGACCTGTAGAGGGGCAGAGATCAGCAGAAGAGCCACACAGATAACAGAGGGGACATGTAAAAAAGAAAGTGAATAGAGCATTGGGAAGATTTTAGAGGAAATGAGTCATTAAAGGAAAGGTGGCCAGAAAACAAAAGCAAGGAGTAATAACAAAGCATCCAGGTTAAATTTATCCATCTTTGCAAAGCCTACCTTCCTGTCAGCACAAGTTATTAACTTTGGGGCAACTCTGGTGAAATATAGGCACTCAGAACACCAGATCAAATCTGGACATCAGTCGTGTCCAGTTGTGGTGAACGACAGACTTACCAACACAGGTGGGGGGCTGTGCTCTGAAGCCCTGCTGGCACTGGCAAACAAAACTACCAGGAGTGTTTATGCACACATTTCCCAGCTCACGGCGACACTGCTCCTCGAAGCTGCACTCATCCACATCTACAAAGGCGATAAACGAAGCATTATGAGTATGAAACTTTCAATTCACTCATGCCATTTGTTTGTCCTGTGTAAATTTTTCAGTGTGAGGTACATCCATCAGGCTCACCCTGTATGGTTTATAAAAGCATGTGAGTTTTTTTTCTGCAATTGCTGTTTTTCATTCTGTTAGTATAATTATTTGTTGCAGGTAGACTGCAGTAGGAATGAGATTAAGTTAGTTTTGTTTAAATTTTAACAAGAAGAAGTTTGTGTTTTCCATTTCTTGTCACTGTATTTGCTCTGAATATAGAGCACATACTACAGTAGACAAAGTCCTTCTAAACATTCAGTACATTTTCACTCCACATTCCCTGAACATACATACCAGACATCAACATCAGCCTCACCTACACAGCGTTGGCCATTTGGCTCCATTACATATCCTAAAGGACATGAGCAAGTGAAGGAGCCAGCAGTGTTTTTGCATTCAGTGTCACTCTGACAGGGTTGCAGGCCTGTCACTGCAGCCAGAGCACATTCGTCCACATCTGTAAAATCCATATGGCACACATGTACTGTGACTGTACTACTGAACGGTACAGATAATAATTTCTCAATCTCTCCTTCCAACATGCTCTCACACAAATACAGTATATCCTCTGTGCATCATACAAAACAGATGCTGACAAACCTTGGCACCCTCCAGCACCCATCAGGTAACCACGGAGACAGCTACATGAGTAAGAGCCAGGGGTATTAATGCAGCTGGCATGGAGACCACATGGTGCAGACCCTTCTCCATCACACTCATCAACATCTGTCAGGTAGACACAAGATAATACACTGCTTCTAACTGATTCACTGCATGCAAATAAGCAAATAAGCAAAGGAAAGGAAACACATTCAGCTGTCAAGGTGTAACATGGTATATTTATTGATAATATTAATTACAGAATGGTAATATTAAATGCATAATTGTTTTAGTCTAGCTGAGAGAAATGCTAGCCTTCTTCTCATGGCTGATACAGCTAATTAAGGCCACATTTGCATTAACACAAAATAAACATTTTTGTTTTCCTGTAGATGTCTGAAATAATTTTTCCTTTGCCCTTTTACTCAGTTTTGTTACACAGAACACTTAAGTTCCGGTTACTGCAGCTAATTCTGGCCCTTCTCACCTTTACACTCTGCAGCTCCCTCCAGAGTGAAGCCCACAGGGCAGGTACAGTTGTCACCGTCCTTGACCATGCTGGGCACACAGCTGCAGCCAGTGCTGCCCTCCAGCATCAACTGGTTTCCTGGACACTGAGGAGCAAGACTGGGGCCAGGAGAAACTGTGGCAATCGAAGGAGCTGCTAATGTCAAAGAAAAAGGGCAGTTTTTGGAGAAACTAAAAGGAAAAGAAACCAAAAAGAAACAGCATTAAAAACTCACATGTGGTAAGCATGTGGCTTGGTATAGGTTCAGGAAGACTTCCAACAGCATTCTTGGTAACCTGATTCTAAAAGAGCAACAAAACGAGTTTCATTAATTAATGTCATCACATCCAAAAAAGGACATCTGTAGTGTGGAAAAGTGAACAAGGGATTTTCTTAAGTTGATGGTCACTGGCCTGGCTTTTGATGAACTCTGCCTCTGCCTGTTTCAGAATTTCGATTTCAGTTTCCTCAGAGCTGCTCAGAGGTTGGGCCATAGACAAAACCAGCAGCAGGGCTGACAGGAGAGTCCAGAGGGGAGTCATCACCTGAGTCTGAGTCAGAGCAGGAGAAGATGTGTTTGCTGAGCCATCATCAAGCCAAAAAACTATATATCACAGAGCTTAATAAGGGATAAAATGAGACATTACCGAGAGTATGGGGCGATTACTGTTAAAGGGGCTCTGTGTAGCAGTCATGCAGTGCATGTCTAGGCAGGCAAAACAAGAGAGGGTAAAGCGCCCTGTTATTAAGTTAACCCCCCCCAGGGGCTGTCTGCACAGAACAAAAGAAACCTAAAGGAGCTGGAGCTGCTAGCTTCTTGTTCTACATAAATTTAGTTGTGTGCGTTAAATTACTGTAATTAATAAAAAGAAAATTTAGCAACGATGTTTGTGTAAAACCGTTGCGACATGAAACCCCATAAAGACTGCACTACATAGTGAGGCGATAGGTAAGTTGGGTTCAAGTAATACACTCGTTTTAGCTCACTTACCCGGGTTAGATATACGCGCACTTGAAAACGGGCTTGTGTTACCAGGAGATTGATGAATAGATTTCCAGATGTCAAAAGGCGCTTCTTCTTCTTCGTCTTCTTCTTCTCCTCCAGTTGCGCGTGCAGCTCTGTAGTCTGGGGCTAAACGCTGCAGCAACGACTCCACATCCTGTCCAGGAACTCTGCACTTCCCACTCTACCAAAAAACAAAAAGGGGAGAGGCCCACAGGCTGCCTGCTTTGGACCCTGACTTGGGGGGTCATAAACCAGTTAGGGAATACTGATTGCACTAGAAGTTCATAGGAAGCTTTTACTCCGGTAGAACTGTAATACCGACAGACTGCAGCTGTTTAAGTTCAAAAGTAGCAGTCCCTTGGGGGCCTGTTGTGTTATTTCTGTGGACATCTCTACCACTTCGCTTTGTGACTGGAGACAAAGTATGAGATAAATAAAGTAACTGAAATGTTGAACCCGGAGCCTGATCATAATAATAATAACCTGTATTTGGCCAAGTATGATATTCAAACAAAGAATTTGTTTCTGTTACAGAACCAAGGTAGACATCTGTGGCGCCAACTCACACCGATAACTCTGACCAATGGGGGCAACGTAGGGGTTCAATGTCTCAAAACGACTGCATGGAGGATGCGGGCATCGATCCCGCTACCTCTCGCATGCTAAGCGAGCGCTCTACCATTTGAGCTAATCCCCCGCGATAACAGCTTATATAAAGATGGGGTGTCCCCTCCGTGTCTTCTAACACACTCCCGCCTGCATAGTCTCCAGCTTCACGCCGCCTGACTGCTTTGCCTCCTGTCAGCCCAACGAAGCCTCCCTGTCCCGTCCACAACCTGCTCTGCATCTGTCCCGTTTAATACCTGCCCTGCCTTCGTTCCCCTCTCTCCTCCACCTAGTATCCGTTCCTTGTGTATCAAATAAACTCCTTTTGTGTCCAACTCCTGTGTGTCTGCCTATTGGGTCCACCAGTTACCTGCCCTCGTATGACAGTATAAAAGATAGGGTTATTATCTGTCTAAAATCTGCATTGTAAATGAATCAGACAAATATTGGCTTATTGTTAAGAAACAAAACGGATTAATTAAATTTTATCTTATGAAGCAAACATAAATACATTTAAAACATAATTTCAACTGTTTTAATTACATACTCAACTTTAAGATTCAAGTCATGAACATTATTTTTCCTAAAAATGTTCTTTAAATAAATAGAATTCCAGCATGAGCACATGTTATATCCAATCACCTCAGTGGGTTTCATGGCTTTAGGTTTTGTTTGTTTTTTTAATCACTGACTGTCAACTTATGTTATGGTCTCTGGTGATGGACATTACAGAGACACAAGAGTACAAATGTTTATGCTATCGTTTGCAGGAGGGTGTTATTTTTATGAGACATTATAACATCACAGACAGAGACACAAGAAAAACAGCAACACCCAAATACAGCAACAAAGAAATGTGGCTTAAGAAATCTATAAACAGTCTGACAGCAACTGTTTAAGGTAATTTTTCATTTATATAAAAGAAACTTCACTGTGTATTTGATATATTTATTGATCTATAAATAAAGAAAATATAAAGGTAAACAATAATAGTGTTTTCTTCCAAGGAGAGGTCTAATACAATTTTGGTAATTATGGTTAAAATATCTCCAATTTTCCATTCTTTATATCACAATGTAGTTTAAAGCACTGAAAGCACGGCTACATTTTAATTTTTAGATATTTAAACTTATTACAATAGTTTATCTTTCCCATGTTTTCCAGCCCTGTTCTGAATATGAGCTGGCAGTGGAGATTTCCTTTCTATTAGTAGAGCTGACAAAACACAACACACTACACTGAATTTATCCTTTACAATATACAGTGAGAGGTTTTTACAAGTGAGGACCAGTGCTGCAGTTTTAATTCCAACCCACCACTGAACCATTAAGTTCAATAAATACAAAGACCACAAAAAGCACAAACAACGTAACACATATGCTGAACAATTTGTAATGATCAATCAGCACTTCCCACAGTCTGAGATAATTTGACTATAAAGGAATATAATTGTATAACACAAATTAATATTATGAAAGTCATAATACACTCCAGCCTTTATGTGAGTTAGCTGAGTGGTGAATCCTCAGTGCGTCACTTGGCTACAACTTTCAGAACAGCACTAACTTAAACTTACTGTACTTTATTTTACTTGAGCATCTACATAGTGTCCACTGATATTTACAAGCATATCTTTGACACACGGACAAGATAATATGTAGATATGCTGGTTAAATCCAATATCCAATGAGTCATTGCTACTTGATGGTTGTCAGGCAAAGTTTCAAGCTCAGTAAAAGGATCATTCTTTAATTTTACAAATGCATATGACAGAAGATGTGTTGCGATATGTTTATAAAGAATCATGGGATTTCCGAAACATTCTCTATGGCAAAGTTCACCTCAGTTTCTCGGTTCTGGCCTCTGGTATTGTGCGTACTATGGACCATTAGAGACAATGACATGCACAGAGGGAATCCTCTGTGAAAGTACAGTGAAGTTGTACAGGAAGAAGGTGATGGCACAGCAGGTCACTCTAGAAGGGTGTGTCCATCTGGCTGCCCTTTGCAGCAGGTGGCACCACCCCATAACTTATCTCCTGCCACCTCAGCCACTGCATGTGGACCTCTTTCTGGACCTGTAAAAACACAAACATCAGGACACAAAAATGCAACATTTGGCTGTTCACACACTAGTAAGACAATGCTAGTAAGATGATATTAGTTTTTATTATTATTATTATTAGATTATATTAGTTTAAATCATTATGTTTTCTCATCTCATATGTTTATGTCTATGGTTATGCAACACTGCAATATAATATACTTAAAGCAATATCTTGCCATTTTGGGAACTACATGTAATGTGTCTGCCTTCTTGTGAAAACAAAGATTAGAAAATCAATGCCACTCTTACCTTTCAGTTAAATATAAGGCTTTCACCCAGGTTAGGTTACACTGGGTGGAATAGCTACACTGTAAAACATCACTGAGGAGTTTAGTGAAATCATCTTAATGAAAATGTATCGTTCCTTTCACATTCATTCAACATGTCTAGTTTTAATTTTCAATCTTTTTTTTTAAACAAAGACCATTTCTGAATTTATAAACATTAGTTGTTGTCACCTCAGATATTTTGAATTGAAATGAGGTGAATGTATGACCTGGTGAGAGTTTACTCAACTCAGTAACATTTATAAGACAGATATTGTTACTGTTAAACAGAGCTAGGCTTCTCTGTTTCTAGTCTTTATGCTAAGCTAACTAGCTGCTGGCTGTAGCCTCATATTTCACAGAGAGAGATGAGTTGCAATATTCTTATGTAGCTCTCAGCAACAAAGCAATAAGCATTACCCCAAAATGTTCAACAATTCATTTAACTTTAAAAACAAGACCTAGCTCAATGTTTGTTCTTGCAAAATTTAAGTCATTTATTTGATATTAATTAAGGTAGCAAGGTATAATTAGATTTATTATTGGGGTACCACTGAAACATCAGAACAATATTTACTGATAAACCACAGCTGTAAATTCAGCATTTTCATCTACTAGAGGATGTTGATTTAGATTGCATGAACAAATCCATTAGTCTGTTTGATAATTCAGTTCAAGTATTACCCATGTGGCCCTAAAGCACCTAACAGATGAACAGGGTTTTTCAGTTTCTACGCAGTGAATGTAAGACACACACTGCTGTTGCCCTTAGACTGTCTGAGTTGGTCTCACATTAACTTTGGTGAGCACATACTGTGTGTCCTTGGGATCCTTTTCCTATGCACTGGAGGGAAGAGAAGTGTTAGTTTTGCACAGCTGCGGCTCAGGATGTAGAGCCTGCTGTCTCCTAACCACATGGTTGGTGGTTTGATTCCTAGCTTCTCTGGTCCGTGTGTCAAAGTGTCCTTGAGCAAGACACTGAACTGGGCAAACAGTGTGACAGTGCTCTGAGTATATTGCAATGCACTGTAAAGCATTTTACAAATATGACTTTATTTACCAATTAATTTTGTATTTTAAGCCCTGAAAGCTCTAAACCTCTCACCCCTTGCTGGTGTATGATCAATGCCCAGTTTTATTATGCAACGGAGCTGTAAATCCTTTGTGTAATTGTTGAATATGTTATAGTAAATGCTTGAGAGTGGTGTGGCTTGTACTAACCTCTTGATTGAGAAAGCAATAGAGAATTGCCACAAGGAGCCCCTGTAAGACAGATGGCTGAAATCATTAACATTTAGTCCCCATCATTGACAGGATACTCATGTAGAGATAGCTTAAATGCCACACACAGATGAGAGTTGACGGGTTGAAGAATGAGAATTAAAAACAAGTCTGGAAAATCAATTATGTTTTGTGCACACAGCCAGAAAACAAGAGCGGAATAATAAATGGTTTAGATCCACATCTCAGTAATATACTGCTGTAAATACAAGCTGAGCTGGAGCTGTAAACCCTGCTGCCTTTGCTTTCATATTTCCAATAAACATGCTGGATGAAACTGGTCTTTTTTCTTTCACCTCTTTGGTCAATAAAGCCTTTGCTACAGCTACACAGGAACTTTAGTTACTAGTAGGTACTTCACACTTCTGAGCCTAATTCAATCGACTTTTCAAAAGGAAGCATTACAGGCTCAAAATCCCCTTTGCAGGTCTATCTGGCAAACCAGCTTGTACCAGAGGAAGTCACCTGACTTTTTCCTCACATCTGTGGCAGCTGCAAACACCCTGTGCCAAACTTCTCTCACATTCCCAACACAGCACTGCTAAGCCCCTTTCCAATACTTATCTTAACTATAAATTGTCAATCAAGGTGTTTCAAGTGTATGACCTATTTTTGGAATCTAGTGTTAAATCTGCTGCTCTGTTTAACAATCCCTTACATGAACTGTAAAAACTCTGCAGATCCCCTGACTTTTCCTCTAGTGCCAGCATCAGATCAAATCCTTGGTTTCTAACCAAAAACCTGCAAATGACATTCCCGTTAGCACCACCTGTGCTTTGTTATTACTCGCAATTAGCAACTGTTATCACCGGCATCATAATCATACAAACAACACATGAGGGCGTTACAAGATACATTATATTAAGAGATTCCATTATCTGTATGGGTTAGTCTGTGTGTTTTCAGGGTATTTGAGCATATACAATACATTGCTGTCAGAATACTGAGTGTTTATACAGTGCATGTATGTACCTGGAAGGATCCCAAGCAGAGCTCAATACAGAAGCGCAGGTTAACATTGAAGTAGTTGGGCAGAAAATTGAAGAACATGTAGTGCGTACCAAACAAAGGGATGAGCAGGAGAGTGGACTTAGTCAGGCGTCTGTTGCACAGAAGCAAAGAAACAGGATACAGGAGGTGAAGCTACTTGAGATTAACAATTTATTGTACATCTCATGTGAATGGTGCATCATGGGTGCAGACACGTTAATCATCAGTGTGCGTATGTGTGAGCCAGTCAGAACACAGCTTTTGTTAATGAGTGAAAAGACAATAGCAGGTACAAAACTAAAAGCGATGCTATTAAAATAGGAGTTCAGATGTCATTTTTCTTATGTGTAGGTGAACATTATCTGCTTCAACTGAGTGCAGCATCACTTAACCTACCTTTGGTATGTCTAAGATCCAGTTATGCATGATGTTCCTGAACACGTCTGTTCAATTAGTGAGCTTATTTTAATTAGAGAGTTGAAAAGCTTCTTGGGAGATGAAAAGATAGACTTGGACAGACTGACTAGTTTGTGGTTGAATGAAGAGCATATTGCCCACTGAAGTGTATCAACAGTTTTAACACAAGTTCACAATCTTTCAAAACAACAAAAACATATTTGAAAATGTGTCCATCAGACTGAAAAAAAACTGTTCAAGATAAACAAGTCACACTGACACAGCTTTGAAAATTCAGCACCGTGTGAGCAAAAGATGAAAGCTAAAGTTGATAAAAGCACATCTCAAACCTAAAAAATGCTTACAGTTGGTCAAAATATACTTCTTTCTCTGTTTTCAAATTGCAGTAATGACTAAAATAGAAGATACAGTACGCTCACATTATGTCAGCAACTGTGTCAGCGGCTAAATCACCTGTACTGAGAGGAGGTATTGAACTGGATTAGCCGAGAATTCAGCTTCTGTATTAGGATTCTGATGATGTTCATGAAGAGCATAAAATTGACCTGTTGACAGGAACGGCAAGAATGAAAAGTTATTAAAAAAAAGTTCAGCTTTATTGTGGTAGATCTTTGATTAGATGTCAAGACAACAATATGGGAAGTCATGTGTGTACTGTTACTGGCCAAGACTGGCTGTTGACTTACTATTCTAACGTGTACAAAACAGCTTTTTAAAAAAATGCTTTTTCTGTTATTTTCACTAAAAAGAAAGTAAACAATTTGCACAACTATCTATAATTAGCTAAGTGCATAATTAACAGTCAACATTTTGTTTGCTTCAGTACAATGGGAGCTTTTACCGTTATAGACACAGTAATTGGTCCTTTGATGATCCACCAATAGGGTGAGTCCTCGTTGATGTCCCAGCATCTGTGTGGAAAGACATTTTTTAAATGTGCAGTTTAGTCAGTCTGCAGGAGTTATCTTCAAGTATAATGCAAGATGAAGTCAAATGACCATAGAATAAAAATAATCCCCTAACAAACAACAAATAGTGGTGAGTACAAGATAAATTATTAAGTAGCTCATAAAAGTAAAAACAGAAAAATGTACCTTAAAATTTCCTCCTTTACTTTCTCATCAAACACCTACACTGCATATGATAAAATTATTTCATCACCATGCGATGCTGTTGCTCTGTTACAGCCCTTACCTTTAGTTACAGTGGTGGTCATTGATAAATCATTGGCAGTTTGCTGTAAATATATATGAGAAATGATGGAGACTATATGGAGATGGTGATTTATACAAACTCTGTGTCCTCAAAATACACCCTGGATCCAATCCACAGGGTGATGAACAGCACAGGAACACCTGTGGAAAAGCAGGAGCCCAAAGCTAACATTAGTGAGATGCAATCAGTACACACTGAGTTGGCTGAATCATAATTAGACTGCCACCATTGTGTGAACCGGTTTCCTGAATGCTAATGTCTGCACTGATGTATGCAGCAAGGGTTCAAAGTAAATGTCATATTTCAAAGGCTATAGGAGTACACATGTACAGTTTACAAGACACAATACTAACAATACTACTGTGCATGTTCTCATCAGATTCTTGCGTCACTGGGACAAATTCCTGTACTTTCATTGTACGTGGCAAAGTGGTAGTTCGGTTCAGTTTGTTTGGTAATTACACTTGATGGCACTGAGCCAGGAGAGTTTCTGGCTGTATTAAAATAATAGGCTGGAGATGTTTGCTGATGGCAGGCTGTCTGCTTCTTGTTGTCCCTACAGACTGCTGTGAAAGTCCTTTGAAACGCATACTGCAGTAAGCCACAAATGAAAGTATAAGCTCAATACATTTAAAATCTGTAATCAGTATCAGGAAGATACGTGTTTCAATTTGTGCCAGTATGGCCCTCAACACTGTTCTCTTAAGACCACTGTGTGGCAGCAATGAGTAAATAAGGAGCACAGCCAAAGTTAGCTAAAGAAACCGATGTGTCTCATGTTTACACAAAATGAACAATTTGATTCATAATAATGCATGGTTTACTATTTCATAGAACTACGGGTTTATTTACTTTTTACATGTTTTTCAAATGTGCCACCTCTCTCTGATTAAGTGGCCCAGCATGGCCACCTC
Organism: Monopterus albus; assembly: GCF_001952655.1. NCBI lineage: Eukaryota > Metazoa > Chordata > Actinopteri > Synbranchiformes > Synbranchidae > Monopterus > Monopterus albus. Next base: position 410,697 of record NW_018127963.1, read on the forward strand.
GTCCAAAATTTTCTAGATCCGCCACTGTTAGCATGTCACTACTGGTCACATAAAACTTTGAAATCTGGTTTGTTTCTCTTTCCTTAATTTGAAAGTGTAACTTGCCTTCAGACAACATGGATTTAATAGGCTACAGAGATGAATACTCAAGTATCTGTGAGTTATAACTCATTTTACAGTCCTTGCATCTATTTCCTACCATATTTAGAAAGCACCGCACTTTATTTTTCAGCCTTAGGGATATTATACTTTAATTGTGTGCTATCTCTATCTCAGTGGAACCAAACTCTACAGCTCAGCATAAGAAATGTCAGCAGGTCAAACTTTCTTACCCCATCCCAGCAGGCTGAAACTCCAGAGGCATCTACGGCTATGATAGGCCGAAAGCAGCAGGGAATTGAGGTAGAGTGCCTCCACCAGGAGCCAGAAAAAATTTGTCATTACACAATAGTGAGAGAAGACCACAGAGGCCTTACAAGCAAACTGTTCAAAAAACAGGAAGGAAAAGAAGGACAGAAAATGGTAAGGATTCATCAGAGGAGACATTCACACACATGAGGAAAGCAACACATAAACACAAGGACAGGGAAATCTGCCCAGAGGAACTTCTTATTACAACTAAAAACCTCTCATCCATTATCTTACTGTGGAAAGGGTACAGTGGTTTGTGTCGTCACTTGAGAACAGAGTAGTGTCCCTTATGAACACCCCCACAGCCTTCAGGATAAACGTAATGAAGAGCTGGATATGAATGAAGTTCCTGGCACAATGTAGCCTCCTGTTGAACAAGACAGGCAATGAAGTCAGTTTGGAGGCAAAAAGTGTGAAAAAAGTAATAGTTAAAAATGTGCTATAATATCTGAGGAACAAACACTGTGGTTAAGTTATGGAAGTGATGGTTGTGGGTGTTGTGGTATAATGTCAAGGTGATTTCATAATGAATAGACCAGCTGTAACCACACTCACCAGCTGGATAGAGAAAAAAAAGAAAACGTTAATTAAGGTATTGTATTTCTACATGCTCCTACTTCATCTGTGGGTGAGTGTGAGGAGACCCTTGACCTTATGTCAATCACTTGATAAGTGCACTATAGCACCTGTTAGGTCCACTACATGTCAAAGAGGGAAAATATTGGAGCTGAGAGGTCTGACACAGAGATAGACACAGTACTGTATGTAAGGGGAAATTATGATTTGTTTGTTTGTTTGGTTTAGGTTTCTTTCATTTGGTTGTTTTACATCATAACAACTGACTTCATAATAATTTTGTTCATTTTTCACTTTGCATTTTGGGTGAGTAGATCTAAAATGACTGCAAAAGAATTACATTATTTCTCTTCCTAAAATAAAAAATATGACATCCTGCAAAATATGTTTATTTGCTTTCTTGATGATAGCTTGCATTCTTGAAGATGAATATCTCTCCTATGAGTGTATGACCCTAAATATGAAGCTAGAGCAGGCAGGATTAGCCTACTAACCTGCTTACATAACTCCTCGTAAAAGTACAATTTAAAAATTTTACATTTATGTTTGTGTATGGGTTACAAAGTGGCAAACAGTACAATATGTAAATTAATAAAAATGTAGAAGTATTGGCTGCCAGACCTTTGTACTTCTGCTTTCAGTCTTTATGCTAAGCTAAGCTAATGATTTTCTTGCCCACAACTGGTGAGTGGGGTTTCATTATATCCAGGACTAAGTGCCTTTTTTTTGTACACTACATCGATACTGGAAAAATGCCTGGCTTGGTCTTGGGTTTACCAAAATTCACTAGTTACTGAGTCAGTCCTTTCTCTGGACAGCCAAAACTTATTTTAATGTAAGCTGCTCCTACCTGAAGAACAACAGGATCAGAACAGCAACGGCCAGTACTGCTAGAGAAATGCTGTAGCCAATGGTGTATATGAGCTTCACAGTGGCAAAGTATGACTGCTCTGTCTAAAAGCAAGACAAGGTGATTTTGTAAGACAGGACTTTAAAGTCAAACATCAAAGCTTTGCAAAATGCTGTCAGGATTCAAAATGAATGTAATGTCTCTAAATGAGGCAAAATTGCGGATACTTGTAAGCTTGAAACTTAACTGTACTAAAGAGATGACTGCAGCATAATGATAAAAAAAAAGGCTGTCTACTAGCGGTAAGACTGAACTAAGCAGACAGCTGAATCAACTCAACAAACAACATGGAAAAAACACTTAATTGCTTGTTTTTGAAGCCTTAAAATGTCCTTTTAAACTCAAGACAAAAGATGCAAGACACAAGTATTTGTCTCATAATTATCTTCCAAAAAACTGTTCAGTAAGAGTAAGCACGATTTTCTCTTTATGAAAAAGGATAATTTCAGCTATTATCACATGGATGACACTCGATTCACCTTCTGCTTCACAAAAGTATCTTCACAGCAGGCACATTTTTGTCGACTTTTGAGAGGCAGCAGAGCAGCAAGCCTATACATTTAAATCTGAACTACCCAAAAAGAAGCAAAGGCAGGTAACTGGGTAGCACTTTCACTTCAGACTGCAGATAGACTGCACAACAATTTCATCGAGTACCCCTTGAAACGTGGTACATTTTTCTTCTGTAATTTGGCTTTTTGATGGGTGTTCCTTCAGTGTATTTTGATTATTCTTCCTTTTTCTGTTGGTTTGTTCCTGCTGCTTCTCCCTCCATTTCTAATTTTCTCCCTCTGAGTCCAGAGTCACTCATTCCCCAGTCTGACATCTTTTTCTGCTGCATCTGCAGCTCTCACCTCAGGAATGTCATCATCCACACTGCAAGCGGAGTGGTATGCTGGGAAGGGACTGGACCAGCCTCCACTGGTGCAGTTACGGCTCACTGAGCCTGAGGTGAAAGGGATCAAGAATTCAGCTCAGCCATGAAGAGATTACCTTCAGAGCAGAATCACTATCAAGAAAAAACATATTCAAGGTAAAATAGCCATACTAGCGGTGGTGGTGCCAGCCCATTACTGTGGTTCAGACAGAATATCTCAACAACTACTGGATGAATTACAATGAAATCTGGTACAACCGTTCATGGTGTCCACAGGACAAATCCTAATGACTTTGCTGATCCTCTGCCTCTTACTGTATGGCTAAGCTGCTAGTATTGCCACTTTTTCTGTTATATATCCCCACATGTATGTCATTATTGTTTGCTCATTTGTTAAACACTTTCATGGGTTTCCTTATCGGCATGCAAAATGCAAACCAGATAATTTGCTTATTGAGTAAAAACTAATTTGATTGCAGTCTCCTGTGACAATATGGCATGCCTGGGCACTGAGAAGCAACATGAAACTAATTCATAGTACATAAAAAAACAAATAAGTAAATGAATGACTGAATCAATCAATAGATAAACTTTATGAACTCATCAGGATCACAAACACCCCTTTGCTTTCATTAGAACATCAGTTCAGCTTGATTTTGACTGACTGGCAAACATGCTGCTCTCATGATTATCTCCGCACCAACACCCCCACCCACCACCACACCACCCCAAACACCCTATATGTTCACCATGTGATCCTTCCTTAAGTCACCTGTGCTGTTTTTGAAGAGAGAGAACACTGCAGGACAAGCTTTGTGAACTGTTTCCCCAACAGCTGCAGGAGGCCAGCAGGTGACTGCATCCCAGAATGGCTGACAACCTTTTCAGAGGAGGATTAGAAGAATAAAGAAGATTTTAAAAAAGTAAGCATGTGCCTGTCAGGGCAGTTAAAAGATAAGACTGGTCATTTTCTATATTAACAGTATTTTCAATACTCCCTATACAGATAATAAAGCCAACAATGAATTGCCTCTACTCGCGGTTAGTATCCGTCATGGATCAGGTTGTTTGTCTGTACCACAGACCTCCATTGTTGTTCATAAATTATTAAAAACACGTTAGTGAAACATAGAGCTGCACTGGGTGACATGTTTCTTCATTAGTAAACCCCAGACCATGACGAGCTACCAGACTGTCAACAAAGCAGAGCGCTTGTGCAAGAGTTTACACATGTGTAGTTGACTGACTTGTGATAACTTCAGAAAATTATGGCCACTCAGAGCCTTTGGGACAACATAGTCAGGTCTGGGGTTTTGTAATGAAAACCAGTGTCATCCATTGCAGTGGTGTGTTTCCCTTATGTGTTTTTAATCGTTTTTGAACACCAGCGGAGGTCTGTCACACAGACGAACAAGCTACGCCAAGACTGATACACTGACAGACATTAACCATGAGTAGAAGCAATTCATTGTCAGTTTTAGTCTCTATGCTGTATGAGGATTGCTGAAAATGCTATATATATACAGAAGATGACTGACATTATACTTTAATAAAAGATGACAATGTGTGTATAAATGCCTATTTTTACACACTGTCATACACAACCTCTCAAAATGCAAACAATTTAAATATATACTTATGGCAATTCAGTAGAAGTAAATGGGGATATCATATACAATACAACATTCTTCAAAGCCATAGCATCCACCTCTGTGTATATGGTTAAGAGAAGAATGGGGGAGTGCTGTAACACTCCAGTCAATATTTCTCTTGAGATACTGTAAATTACATACATAAATCCTTATGTAACTAAATTTAATGGTGTGATCTCCTCACCCAGTGCATTTTTATTCTGCAGTTGAAACGCCATCAACAATCTGCCCTGAGATCTGTAAAGTATTTAGACTCTTGTACTTAATGTGAACATTTACCAATACTGCAGGGTAGTTTCACAATAGAAAACATACCTTCATTGATTCTATTGGCCTGCTCTGCAATGTACTGAAGACAGTGATGCTCCTCTTTCTGCAACTGAAATATGTACTCACATTCAGGGTGCAGGCTCGCTAAAACCTGCAGATAGAAAAGACAAAAAAAGGAGAGCGAGAGGAGAAAAGACATTTAGGCAGAGGATTCTGTGACCACTCAGTCTGTTAATTACATGAAAAGGGCATTTCATGTGTATGAAAAAATGCATGTCAGTGCAATTTGTAAAGGGCAGTGACTCATTTTGCACATATGCCTTACCTTTAGCAGGAAATACTTTTCCACTAAAAGGCTAATTTCCAATGCTGGCATTAAGCAAAATAATCTTTCACTACAGTGCACAGAGAGGGAAAGCTGGGACAATTTCAATGAATATGTTTCACTCTAAGAACACAGATGATTGTCTTGGCAGACAACACCGTTCACCTCCATCCATTTAGTGCCACTCAGAGATTCTTGCATTTGCCCCTCCTCATCCCTCCATTTCCTGATGTCAAAAAAATGAATTTGCATTTGGCATTGGTCTGACATTTATTTTAGACTGAAAAATAATGTAGATGTTGGAGGGTAACATGGGGAGAGGATAGGTGGTGAAAATACCAGTAAAGAGGACAGGAGTGTCATGACTCTGAGGTAATTATCCATTTGGCTGTACCTCTTTTAACTATGAGTGTGCATGTAGGTCAGGGCACTATAAGCTCAGTCTGCGCCAGTGAATATTTGCTTTATGTAAAAAATTACAAGGTTTAACCCTTGTGCTCTGTTCGGGTCTGTGGGACCCGGAGACACATGTCACCTTAAAAACAACAATATATATAAATGGTTATGAGCTGATATAATCTAACTTTTGTGAAAATGTATAAATATTGCAGTGCTGAGTTGGGCATCATGCATTTTTGAATACTGCAGCTAATACAGTGATGATGAACGATGTTGCTGACAATGACAGCTGTAGAGACATGACAGTTTTGAAAGGGGGGTGGGTTTTGACACAGTATGGATATGAATATTGAACATGTGTATTTGGCTTGGGTAAGGTCCACTAGTAGAGTTGGATTCCACATGACAGGAATGTCAAGAAAAGGTTTTTAAAAAAGGCAAACAGGCCAGAACTGAGTTTGAAAAATTCCTCTGCTGTTTTCTAGTTTGCAGTTAGACTCTGTGATCATGTTCATATCCACATATATTACTTTCTTATATATTATTTTCTTGCTAAAGCCTACGTTTTATAATGCAAATGATCACACATCATACTGCCTTGAGGAGTCAAGTGAAAAAGTCATCACCACCAAGTGAAAGTGAATTAAGTTCTCAGGTATAAAAATATATACTGATGTCAATGGTAAAAGTGATTTCGTCCTTATTATATTACAAATTAAATTTAATAATAAAAAGCCCATCTCTGAACCCACTGATCTGGTTGGTGGTGGGGCATTTGGTTTGGATAGGCCACACCACTATGGGTTAAATTCTTTTTTTTGTTTCTTTGTTTGTTTGGTTTGCTTTTTTATGCTGCTCAGTGGTTTGACTCTAAAGGTCAGAGCAGGTGTCTGGCTCTCGTTTGTGAGCTCTGACATACTGTTACAGTGTGTTTCCTGATTAAATGCCTTCCATGGTAATGATACTGTAATATCTATCTGCTACATTTTAATTTGCCAATATGGTATTACATTTCATTTCACTCTCTATATACAGTACAGTTTCATGTGTTACCACACTCTCTGATTTTTAAATACACTTTATATTGGCAAAACTAAAAACCACATGCTTCTATCTCTAAGATAGGCCAGGGCGAGGGGAGACATTGCGTTCCTGAGGTATGACTGACTAGTGACCAGACCTCGGAACCAGGATCCAGGACCCAGGACCAGCACGCCCAGGATGCCAAGACAAGGAGATGAAGGGGTCGCTGGACCCTCAGATGTATGAAGAGTCACGCAGGTATATCAATATCTGCGACGGCAGATGAGCGTTGAAACTAACAACAACAAGCATGAGCCATGTACGGAATGATGCAAGTGATTTGTTACAGAAATTAATAGATTTTGAGGGACTGGAGCTGGAACTGAACACTACTGGAGATACTGAAATTCATTATCGTGAACCGGACGAAGATTTTGACTCTGAAATAAATTTTTTAAAGTACTCTGAAAATAACTGCAAGTATTACACGGATGAGCAGTTTAACAGCAATGTTAAGACTGAGAACAAACTATCATTAATTCACTTTAATAGCAGAAGTTTATACGCAAACTTTCAGAGCATAAAACATTATCTTAGTAGTGTAAAACATTCTTTTAATATAATTGCTATTTCTGAAACATGGATTAAAAACTTTTATTACCAGAAGGTAGACAAAATGTCTAGGGTAGTTGATGAGTTATTGGAGTGTGTGATGGTTGAATTACTGTTGGAAAAAAAGAAGAATGTTGTGATAAGCTGTATCTACAGCGCACCTGGAGCAAGCATAAACA
>NW_018127963.1:419999-421319 GCF_001952655.1 Monopterus albus
GTGGGGTAAAACTATGGAATAATTTAAGTGTGGACATAAAAAATAGTAATAGAATTGACGAGTTTAAACATAAATATAAAGGTATGTGTCAATCAAGATATATGCAAGAACAGGCTCAATGATTAATTACATGGACAATTGTGGGTGTGGTGTACATTTTGTAACCATTCTTTAGTATATTACTTGTGTGATGTAAGAATGTTAACACTGTTATATTCTTTTTTTAGTATAATATGTGTGTGTGTAGAAGTGAATCATTTACTGCTTGCAAACCAATGATGGTAAGATGATGTCATGGGGTAGGACTGGATAAGTCTGACTTCTTCCTACTCCATTCAAGCATGTACTAGGTATAAGCACATTGATATTGGATTATGTGTAAAATTATGTGTGTTGTCATATCAACTGTTTTACATGCTTGAAAGAATAAATCAAATCAAATCAAATCAAATCTCTGTAATGCTGTGGTTTGGGTTAACCGGGAAAGTAAGATGGGACAGTTATGAAAGATCTGCTAAAATCTGGTGATATAACATGCATTGTTTTGGTGCTTTGTGATAGAAGGTCCAGTTCACCAAATCTGCTTGGCAACAGGCTCCGGTCCTCACACGTGTAGAAGAAAATGATTTTTTTTATTTTGAGTTTTCTGAATTCTGAAGTGACATTTTGATTCTCTATTGCCACCTCATGATAGATTTGTTTTGCACCATTGTAGCTATAGTAGAAGTGGTGGCCCTCACAAAGAAGTCACAGAACGTGGGCCACACAAAGGCATAAAGACATGTATGTGTGTGTGTGTTAAAAACATCAGAAAGTAATGTGTAGACAACAAGACAAAGTAGAAGAAAGAGGAGAAAAAGTAGTAGTCACAGACAGGCATTTATGAATTATGAAGCCCCTTGGTCAAAATGATTCAGAATTTTGAGAATGTTTTACATTTTTACATGTTGTTTGTCTTACGTTGAGTAATTCTGAGACAGAAGATGTGCATAAAATAAATGCACTTTATTAAGACAGTGTCTTTATTAAAACACTTTTTGCTGTGAGGAGACAGTGTTATTAAGACACTGTCTTAATAAAGTCAGCTCTGTTACTGTTATATTCCAGAGACATTTGTCCATGTTTTAGTTCAGCTCCAGCAAATCTGGAAAGACCTCAGGGACTTTATGACAAAAACTCGTAATGAAACAACACTTCAGAAGCTATTCCTCTGACAACACAAACCCTCTGGAGCACCCTGATTTCATAATTTGCCAGCTTTTACTGTGTCACTCATAGGATGGGTTGGCTGTGTGTTGTAAATATTTCCATTAAAAACAC
>NW_018127963.1:421396-438264 GCF_001952655.1 Monopterus albus
AGCTTCAGTTTACATACAGCTTGTTATTATGATAATCCTGTGTTTTGGTTTGAACTGAACAAGGGATGTTTTTGGAACAAACACTGGAATTCAACATCTGATCAGGCTGAAATTCATTTGAAAGTAGAGATAAAATGCCAAAATGATAGCATTTAACAGGTTTAGATTCAATCAAATCAGTCTTGTCTGATATTCTTTTAATAGATGCCTACAAGAAACTCAACAAACGCAAAGCACTTAAAGCATCCAAATTATTTGAAGTGTGTACAGTCAGGAGTAATAATAATAATAACAAATGTAAGACACAATGTCTCCTCACAGCAAAAAGGTTATGTTTGAACCCACCAGCTGGAAAAGTTCTCCACCAAGTGCTCCAGCTTCCTCCCATGGTCCAAAGATATGTAGGTTAGGTTATTGGTGATTCCAATTTGCCCATACTGTAGGTGAATGATTGTCTGGTTGTTCCAGCTTTGTGACAGAGTGACAACCTGTCCAGGATGTACCCCACCCGAGTGACTACCTGTCCAGGATGTACCCCACCTTTTGCCCAGTGTCAGCTGGGAGAGGCGCCAGAAAAGAGGGTATCATGGGTTTAGATAATGGATAGGATGTTTGGATGTTTCTTCAGTGTAATCACTGACTTTTCACACCTTGCTCCTCATTTTAGGCCTTAACTGTCCATGCATTCCCCATCAAACACACACAAGGACAAATAATAAAATTCATAGAAAAAGCAGGAGCAAGTGTTTGTGCAGAATAACAAACCACTTTAGCAACTAGAAAACTATTAAGAACTGAAAACAATTACCATGACTCTTTGTTGAACAGAAAAAATGGGTTCCCTCATTTTCTTTAAGTAAGTAGGAACAAACATGCAAACGCATAGCACCCTTTTTCCTTCCATCATCCAGAGAAAATCTCTACCAGTCCCCTTTGTTCCTAATGCAATGCTAATAATCTAATAAGGGGTGCTATTGTACAATTTACTCCTGCTCTTTCTCTTCAAAGGCAGGTGAGGGACACATGATTTGATTTGATTTATTCTTTCAAGCATGTAAAGACAGTTGATATGTCAACACACATAATTTTACACATATCCAACAAATGCTAATCCAGTATCAATTTGCTTATACCTAGTACATGCTTGAATGGAGTAGGAAAAAGTCAGACTTATCCAGTCCTACCCCATGACACATGAAAATTTGGTTTACTTTACCTCCTGCAGAGAAAATGAATTCAGACATTCAGAGTTTACAGTGTGTTTCAAACTGCAACATGTATGGTATATTGTTTTGTGCTAAACCATGATTGTGTAGTTGTAATTCACTGGTTGTGCATTATCAGTTAATTACAACACTTACAATACACTCAAAGCAGAAAACCTTATGCACTCATGTACCATAAATCATCATGGCAAACTCAGTACCACACACAGTGTCCCTCTTTATATGCAAAGGGGACGCTGTGAAGACATTTATTCTGCATAAGAATGGTGTTCAGTTAACAGGACATGAGTGATGTTTTGAACATCAGGGGGTGAGGTATAAAGAGAATGTTAAGACTGGGTGTTTACTATCATCAAGGGTGCATGACATGCTCATGCATTACAACTGCATAATGGGATAAAATGAGACACTGCTACATTTAAAAAACAGAAACAAAGACAGGGAGATAAAGAGATGGAGGGGCTGCATAAGGTAAGTCTGGACAATATGAGTCATGAAACTAAATGCAAAGCCAAAGGCCCCTTCACACCACCAGGTTAGCGTGCAGACTGCTGTAAAAAATGTGCTCTCAAAGGTGAAGCCCATTATCCACTAACTACCCAAAAAGGGGCCATCGCATTGGGCTCACTTTGCAGATGCTGCCATCTATTTTCAACAGCAAATGATGTGCACTTTTATGCTGTATGCTTAGCACTCTGGCAGTCTAAAAATACAAAACATGTTCAGTTGATTAGAAACAGAGCACAAACACAGTCAGTCTCTGAACTTCAGACTCTGAAGTTTATATAGGTACTGAAGGAGCTGCATGACATTTTGGTCAATACATGAGAAGACTGATACGACTCTCCTACTTCTGTGCTAATGCTGCATTCACCCACTGTCTGGGAAAACCAGGAAAACAGCCCTCACTGCAAACTGGGAGTGTTCATGCATTATTCAAAGGTGGTCAGCACATTGTAGTCACACCAGATAAACAAGCTCGATCAGTCTAATCACGCTACATTTGTTGTGTTACATATTTATCAGTTCTTGCCAACCAGATAAAAACTGTGTAGGTCCTATAAAATTAGCTGAATCGACTTTATTAACATTAATATTTGCTTTTTTTAATATATCTGCCAGAAGTGGTGTATTTGGCAATTCTGCCATCAACTATGACTCTGAATGACAAGTCTGAGGCTGATGTGAATGTTTTTACCATTCAGTTGCTTGTAATTAAATGACATATCATGGAGGCAGCACACATATGAAACTGGAGACAGGATACATTAGCTTAGCTTAGCATAAAGAAACAGCTAGCCTGACTCTGTCCAAAGCTAACAAAATCTATCAGCACCTTTAAATTTCACAAATTTACATTTCATATCTTGCTTATTTAATTTGTGGAATAAAAAGATGTAAAAAGGACAAACTGTGGTGTTATGCTATTTTAGTTTTTTCACTTGTCATTTAGTTGTTTCACTTGCTTCCAGTCTTTTTGCTAGGCTAAGCTAACTGGCTGATGGATGCAACACTGTATTTATAGTATGGGTATAAAAGAGCTATCAATGTCTTTATGTAACTCTTGGCGGAATCATGAATAAGTATTCATCAAAATCTCTTACAATACTATTTTATGACTGACATATAAGTATTTCATCTACTGACTGTTTGTAAAGTGAATGAGTGTTATTTCATGAAAGTAAGATAGTTGGACATTAACAAAACAAAAAGATGACCAGATCATTTTTAGCTTTTTGATCCTTTTTTTTTTTAAACTTAGGTTAAAGTGCAAAATTTCATTAATTTCTGAACATTCAAAAAGTGACCTGACAAGTACTATTGGTCCTGTTTCTAGTTCTTCTGAAATGTGTAGAGTGTGTGTCTATGTTCCATGTGTATGTGTATTGTGTACCCCGGTCATTCATTATAATTCTCTGCAGTCCTCAGCAATGAAAGAGAATAAAATGAAGTACAACAAGGAGATGAGTGTCTGCTGTTCCCATTTTTCTCTGATTGTCATACTGTACCACCCATTTGCCTGCTCCTCATATTACTATTCTGTCATGGACATTAGTGAGGAGGCCATGATATAAGAGTTCTATAAAGCTGCTGATTTAAAAAAGTGGTTGTGCCAGTGTGTGTATGCGAATACATGCAGACAGTTCGTTGCCTGTCTTGTTTCCTTATGGCTAACTGGCCAAAACAGACCAAAATAAAGTGCTTATATCAGTAAAAACTGGTTATTCTATTTTATCCTAAGGGGTTTTCACTGTCCTGATTCTGATAAAGTGAAATATTGTGTGTGTGTGTGTGTGTGTGTGCACGTGTGTGTGTAACGACTAATGGAAGAGAGTGCAATTGTCATAGTAATAAATTATACTGTATAAATCTAGGCTAATTTCTTCTTGCACAGATGTACACAATTTAGATTTGAATATACAGTATTAACATACTATCAATCATAATATCCATCATGCGTTCATCTTATCAGTAGACCTGCTACTGGACTATCTTTTATATACAGTACTTGCACCAATACTTTACTATTCACACGAATATAAACATGCAGATGCACCTAGCTCTAAAGTGTAAACAACAAAGTATGAGAAAATAATAAAACAATGGCATGTCACAGACAATAACAGTAACAGTTAAAATATGATTATTTTCATCTTACATCAATTTGCAGGTTGTTTCGTCAGTACATGCCATAGTAGCAATTTGCCAGAACCTAAGATGGCTCAGTCCAAAACCCAGTGGTGATGTTTATTGTCATTCAAGACTTAGTAAACCAGTCGTTTTTTATGGGGTGGGCGGGTTGTGCATACATTCACATACTGTACATATCCTTGTACCTCATGGTACACGCAGGTACTGTACACACACATCCATCTTGTCATTTTGCACCTGCAGACATGCTTTCCCTTTATCAAACAGGCTTATAAATCTGCTCCAACCTGACTTTAATTTAAAGTGAAATATTATAAAATCTACAGATAGCCTATAAAGTCACAAGAAGTCACAAAGAACATCACTTTGGCTACCATGTCAGGAGCTGCACCCCTCAACATTTAACACACAGCCATTTTACACTTATTCACTTTCATTCAGTGCATATTGTCTTTTACAATGCGACGCGTTAATGCTAAGGAAATTACTGTGGCCCCATGTGAAGAACCAAACAGCTCCATGACAGGTGCCTGGCTGCACACACATACAGTATATACATAGTGTTTGCTGTTTGAACTAAAACTCACTGTGCCTCAAGTCGAGAATATAACAGGAAAATGAAAGAGCCAAAGATGGCATGGAATCTGTTGTCTATTTTATATATGCTAAAAGATGGTTACGCTAAACAAGATGTCGCACCTGTCCAGATTGTCAAGATTTTTAAAAAACAGTTCTATTAATTTAATACGAGAGAAAGCTGCAAGTTTTCAATTCTTTAAAATGATTAAGTAAAAGTAGATTAGGCTACTCACAGTTGGTGCTAAACACAGAGTGAGACAAATCCATCTGATGCGGAGACAGGACATGTTGGTTCAGTGTCCGCTCGGTCCAAGTGGCGCTTTCATCAATGAGACCGCAAGCGCACTCTAGTAGGTCTGTGCGCAGAGCGCCACTCGCTTCCCAGGTGGAAAGAAAGCACTGGCCAAATATGAAGCAATATAGAAATTCCGGTAGGCTACATATTTCCACAATAAAAGTCTCACGCCTAAGCGACCAGTGGATAACTGATTCTTCTCATATCTCCGTAGCCAAGCACAGAACTGCCACCAATACCATTATGGAGAACTTAATGTCTAACCATGTGTTCCACTGTTGTGAACGCACGTTTCTCTCTACAGCCTATCGAAGACAAAACTCAGATTTGCTTTATAACTGAGCAGCTGTTGCGTTAACTCGTTTCAAGTTGAAAATGTACCCTTGTGTTTGCTTGAGCCGGTTCGTCCACCAAGACAGACCCTACAGACGAACTGAACTATCCAGGTGTCTCAGTTCTGCTCATGGAAAAATCCTCTCTACACATCTTTCTCTGTGATACCTTTATTATTTTCCGATCCTGTTATTTGTCCATTATTCTGTCAATTTTGTGGAGAATTTGCTTTAATTAATATGTTTTATGTTTATGTAACCTGTAATGTTTCTTAGGCAATTTTATTTCACTCACAACAAAAGCAGACACGCAAACACATACATACATGCATAATTAAATAAACTGGTATAGGATAGCATATAAAAACAGGGCCTTAGATTTTCATTATCGATTAGTCTGATTTCCATGATTAATTGTTTTCTCTGTAAAACTTTGGCAATGAGTGCAAAAAGTCATTATTGTCATATTGATGCAAATGTAATCAAATTTGTTTTGTTTTTTTTTCCACCCAAAAATAACCAAAAAACAACAAACCTTCACATTTAAGAAGCTGGAAACAATCAAAGATTTGCAATTTTTCCTAGAAATTTCACTGAAAACAATTGCAGATTAATTTTCAGTTGGTAAACAAACTGATTAATGGACCAGTTGTTTCAGGCTACAGAAAGATCATTAACACGAGGTTCTGCAATAAGCAAAATAAGAAATACAATCAATAAATTTACTGACTGATACACTGGCAGACTATTTCTACATAATAGTCCAATAATGTTACACATAACGAACTATTAAACATTTCCTGAGGTAAAACATGATCTTGATTCTCCAGCTACAGCTCCGAAGATGCGTTAACTGTTTATTGCTGAATCAAAATAGAAATTAGATACTTGCCACCAGCAAATACTGCGAACATGATTACAAATTTCTTTAGCTTTTACTCTGTAGGGTTTTGTTGTCTATTTTTTAATCATAAAAAAACTTCCCCTTTAGATGGAGCTCTTCCACATCTCTTTCTGTTAATTCAGGCAGAAGCTACTGTTTCTGAACGAGTGCAGCAGCACAGAGACAGTACGCGTTGATCAAGCTGTCAAATACTAAAGCAGAAGCTGATTAGTGGATCATCACACTCCCATTGTATCATGTTTATTTGGTGTTTGGCAGGTCTCTTATACACTGAGTGCTTGTAGTACTGATTCATGCACAATTTACAATAATTATGCTTAAAAAGAGCACACAGAAAAGTCCCTGTTTGAATTCTTTGACAAAGACAATGGAAACCTAACAGATTTCATACTGTTCGTAACATTTTATAAAATAATCATCTCAAAGTGCAGTTCTTTATAGAAAATATGAAGCTTTGAATACAAATTGCACCAGTTTACAGCCATTAAAAATATGAGATCTGTGAAACACAAGCAGATCTTTAGAAAAGCAGCATGGAGATAAGCCCTTGCTTTGTTAAGTAGTGTCAGGTTGTATCCGAAGGTGCTCAAACTCT
The DNA here is from genome assembly GCF_001952655.1 of Monopterus albus. Classification (NCBI taxonomy): domain Eukaryota; kingdom Metazoa; phylum Chordata; class Actinopteri; order Synbranchiformes; family Synbranchidae; genus Monopterus; species Monopterus albus. The sequence goes on from NW_018127963.1 coordinate 427,980, forward strand.
TTTTGTTTTCTTATTGTTTTGTGTTAGAAAACAACAAACAGCACATAATATTCAAAAACATTTGCTCACTGAGAGGACAAGAAAAGTTAGCCAGTTATCTAAACAGATGACAAAAAGATTCCAGACACAGAATGAGAGCCAAATGGGAAAAAATAACATTTCAACTGATATGTTGTGTTTTGCATATTATATTGTGATTTAAATGTCACTAGAATTAGGATTTTATAGGTTAGTGCCAATGCGCACCCGATTTCTGGTTTTGTGAATATAAAGTGTGAACTACACAGCTACAAAAGTCAACTACTTCCTGGAAATAAGAGTTAATAGGCACTTTGAAAGTACAAAAGCTCAATAGATGACAGTGATGACTATAACTTAAAACCACTGTAATGACACAGTCAGCCTGTTTACAGTCAGTACTTGCACTTTGCTTCATTATATCCTATACACTGGGTGGAGGAGGCTGGTGTGCACGTCACCTTACACAGAGAGTAAGGTGACAGCTTTTCTTCTTCTTTTTTAGGTTAGTTTTCCAAAAACACTGAATTAGGACATGCTACCGCTGGAGGAGAACTTTACACCCACTCCTGAGATTTGCACAAAGTGCTTTGTTACCAAGCAGAAAAATATTTTCCAGGCCACCTATTAGTTAGTGCTTTGTTTCCTGGAACAGTGCAAATATGTTCAGAGAAGTCACAAGCAAACCACTCTTCTGCACTACTTCTTCTTCTTTTTGAATTAAATGATTGCACACAACCTGAAACATTATAAACTGACGATTTTTTTGAAAGTGTTAACGTCCTTCCTGAGTCTTTATAGATGACTTCTGCAGATAGGAGCATTTTATCATATTTCTTATTGGTAGTGTTACATTCACTAATGTAAAAGCATATTTGAGAAAGGCCAGACCAAAACTAAAAAAAACAAAGTAAGAAAACTACATACTTTCTCTAAATGAACTAAATGTGTGTATATTACCTGCTGCATACTTAAAAACAAAATGTGATCAAACTTGCATAAATATTTGTCTTTCTCTCCTAAAGCTTATCCATCTCCACCTCAAAACATGAACACACTTGAGCACAGAACTGAATTTGGCAATTCCAAAAGCATAAAATACTTGGGTAAAAACATGTGTTTGGAAATAAAAGAATAAAAAGCCTTTTAGCCACCACAGTGACATCATGATGACGTCTTCAGGACATCATGCTGATGCCTCTGTGGAAGCTCACATTATCAGGCTTCAAGGAAAGTCACTTCCATCGTAGATTACGGGCTTCTCTATGGTCAGGTGGTAGAAGACTTTCTTGGAGATAAACCTGTTGGAGCAGGGTTTGTGATGAAAGGATGTACTAAAACAAGGTGCTGAAGCGCAACATATACATGGCTTACAGGCCAAATCCACGTACACATACAGTGGCAAAGACGATAAGAGCTTAAGCAAGCCTTAGAATCAGTGGCCAGAGGAGGATGCTAGATGTCAGGCATTTCCTACCGTGAGAATGAGTTGTCAAAGATGAGTGTGTACAAGCCGGGGTGACGGGCTTTCAGCTGCCCCTGAACCGTCTCTTTATGGGAATTGCAGCGAGTCAGAGGAATCAGGACCTGAGAACAGAACCGAAACACTGGCCTGAAGTGAAACTCAGCAAGTGAAAGATTCTGCCAAAGGTTATCATCTCTCCTCGGTCGGTCTAAAATACACTAGTCTTGTTTTTTTGACATGCAGCATATGTTACATTACATAATGGTTTATGATGGACAACAAGTATATCATATACCAGTATATTAATCATAATAATCATTATAATAATTATAATAATATAGTAAATGAAAAGAAAGGTCACAAGTTATTTACAGCCCATGACATTTTAGTTTGAGAATATGTGCCTCAACCTGCTGAGCAACATTGGCAACCTGCTGTGGTTTTCTTCAGTCAATAGTGTTGGAAAAATCAAGTAAATATCCCTGCTCTCTGCAAAGGGTGCCTATGAATGCATGCACATGGTCAGGCCATTGTGTCATCTCAGAGTGGATGTACTCTCTGACAAATGAAAAGCCTTGTCTTCAGCCTTATTTATTTATTTTAATTTGATATTACAGTATGAAACAAAAAGCCTTCCTGAACTTTTCTGTCACAGACATACAGTATAAGGGCTGAATGATGTCTTGGCATGTTCACATTCACTGGCCTTTATAGAGTTCCCTAGTAGTGAGTCCTAAATCCCAGAACTGAGATAGCATTTTTGCACTTTGTGTTCGCTCGCCCTGAAGTCAATGGGTTTTTGGTTAGATGCTTGAAATAAGGTCTCTGTTTAACACAAGACCAGTAAAGTACATTTTCATGCTTTGCTCTATGAAATAAAATGTCAGTAAATAACCCACAAGTGATTTTTAAATTGTTTACTTGTCTTAAATAGGCAGTTGCTAACAAGTGGCTAAATGAGACTACAGAGGCTGTCTGTGATTTTACATGTCATGATGGAGACTCATCTTCTCACTAGTCCGCCTTTAAAGAGTTTTATTACCGTATGCTTAAACTCGCACACTTGCAAACTGTTCTAACTGACACAGCCATGATCACTAGCTAGATTAGGTCACGCTAAAAGGAAAGAATTTTGTAGAGGAGGTAAGAGCTAGAAATCAAAGTACAAGTTGGAAGCTGTGGTGGTGATGCTGAAGTCATGAGGCCCTGGTGTAGCTTTTTACATCCGGTGAATGTGTTTGGGCCTCAAAAAACCTAAAAGTTGTGTTCACTTGTGAAGATGATCTTGCTGAACAAAACATGTAAACATGTAAACTGTTCTTAGTGCATAAACACACAAACAAAAAAACACAGTGAGTTCATCTACCTTTGACTGTTCCACCAGGGTGTCAGCGGATTCCTGGTAAACTACACTGAAGGAGATGCTTTTGGGCTCAGAGGAAAACGTCCAGCTGATGGTGAGCCCAGAGTCAGACACAGCGACGGTTATCACACTATAACAGCTCGACCTGATGAAGAGTTCCCTGGAACTGTCCCCAAACTGAGAGATATCATCAGTGCTGAGAGTGACACCGATCCTGTGTGAGAACAAATTACATTTAGGATGCATTAAAGTGGAATTAATACAACTGATAGCAAGTCCACTTGGAAATGATATATACTGTATGTATCAAATGTATTTAAGTAAAGACTCACGTGACTTCTCCTGATTTTAGAAGACTGATCTCTGAATCCTGGACAGTGGGGACCTGCTCCTCAGGATCATCAGGGGTCGCATCTTCTGTGCCTCTGCTGAATCCAACACAACACACAGGACAACACTATCCTTTCAGTACGAGACTCAAGTGGCACAGCGATATGAAGATGGAGAACAAAGCAATTTCCGCCACCATGAATGATCACGATGTTTGCAGGACTCTGAAAGCTTCTATGTTTGAATACTGCATCTTCTTAAGGAGTGCTATGACTAGGAAATATCAGAAGGGTTGAAATGAAGAAAGCAAACAACTCAAGTTGCACATTCTCAAGAAATGTCTGCATTCAAACAAGTTGTAGTTGGTCAAAGCTGCATTTATGGTCTTTTTTGGTCACTTTCAGTCAGTACAACTATGTGCTTTAAAATGAGCCTTGATGAGTATCTCCAGTGATTCGTTGCTATTATTTACATCACTGAATGATAAGTAAGTCAGTCTACAGGCAGAAATAGATGCACTGATCCTTTTGATTGCCCCTGACCTTTTGGTGGTGCATTCATTATAACAAGAAGCACATCTTTGTCTGCTACTTCCCATCTTTAAGATTTGCAAGGTTTTGAGGTGAAAACAAAATAAAGCAGCTGCCCAGAAGAAGGAAGAACAGCAGATCTGACATGTTATACATTTCATAATTATCCAGCACTAAATATATTACGCATAATTTCACTTATGACGTTTCCTGATTAGCCAACATTACACCCGTACAGTTCAAGACTCTATGTTGAATTCACTTTCTTAGCGAACACACTGGACCACAAAGGCCTGATGTGAATGTAATCTGATCAATGTTTCACCCACATATTCAGCGCTTCAGGAGGCTGCTGGTGTTGTCCTCCCTCCAGCGAACCACCTGTGGTCTGTGACGTAGTTTCACTGTCGTAGACATTGTTCACTTCTTCTTCTGTGATGATGTCGAAAGGTCCGTCGTCAGATCTGTTGCTGGGGTCTGAAACTAGGGAGGAATCATTTAGTTATGGTGAAGAAAATACCACCAATATCTTTTCTGATGATACACTGTGGGGAATACACAACATACAATCTTAATGCATGTACAACAGAAAAAAATCCACTTTGAAATTGTATGAGGATGAGACTAAGCTGCTACAAAATCAGAACTAACATTATGCAGCTTTCCTTTCTTTACCGAAAGCAAAACAGAAATATCACGCTCCACCTTTATTTCTATTCAAGCATAGGTTTTTGTCCTTGTTCCTCAATATGACAAAGTCGGTCTTTTCACTTCTGCTTAAATGTCTCCACTTAATATACAATAAAAAAAAGAATGAGGATCAGGAAACTGCCACAATAAACATGTAGGTTAAGTGTCCAGTTATGAAGCATCTGGTTTTCTCCTGCCTTTCACCTGTCACACTGGGAGTGGGTTTGTAGGGGGCTGGTTCAGGAGGTTCTTCAGGCCCAGCTCCAGGCGGAGGAGGCTGGGTATCTGAAGGACTGAGCTCTGCCGCTGTGAACCTCTCCACCACAGCACTGTGTTGGGTGTAGCAGTCCCTGCAGCAGCGCTCCTTCTTTCCACTGTGCTTAGCCATTACAAAGTTGTTGCTGCAGTAGTAGCAGAAGATGCGACCACAGAGCCTAGACAAAATAACATTTGAATAATTGAATGAGTTTTCATCCATATTAGGCCTAGAACTTTGTTACTAAAATAAATCTCGTGCATGTTGAGAAAGCACACGAGTGATGCTGTCAGTAGCCTGATGTATAGTAGTTTTTGGTGGCCTGTTTTAGTTTTAGTTTTAGTCTAGTCTTTGTGTGAAGCTGTCATTTTAGTTTTTATTACTTTTAGTCACGTTCATATTCTTTTTAGTCTAGTCAAGTTTCAGTCAACTAAAAGTCTGAGCATTTTAGTCTTATTTTAGTATGAATTATCTATGACTATTTTCATCTAGTTTTAGTTGACGAAAACTGACATTTTAGTCTAGTTTTAGTCAATAAAATTTTAGTCTCTTTAGTAATACAGTTCTATTTAACCCAGTCAATATAGTATAAGTACCTAGTAGTATAGATGAAACCAAAATTTTCAAGGTTATCTTATTATATTATTGTTACCTTTTATAGACTCAAGAATACATCCAATACACATTTTGTGTGATTTTGTGGCCACATTTCTCCCCATCTTTTTCCACAACACATTCCGTTTTCTTTTTCCATTTCTATGTAATGAAAGTTTTTCCAAACGTTTTTCCATCGGTCCATTTCTCTGTGTCAGACTTAACTCTGTTGTTGTCTTCTAAATAACGCCGCGAGGTGGGCCTTAAGAAAGTGACGTCGCCTGCGTCTGCGCAGTGCGACCTGATGCGGCCCCTGAAGCGAGACACAGGAAACAGAATACTGCAAAATAACAATAATAACACAACTAAACGAGACGAAATAACGTTTCGTTTCGTCTCGTTTTCGTCGCGTGATAAAAGTTCGTTGACGACGATATTTAGTCATAATTTTCCTTGACGAAAGCAACACTAGTAACCTGACAGGGTAGGTACAGACTTGAAAAGACAGTGATAGAAGCAACAAGGGTCAAGGGTCAACAGTGTGCAGTAAATCACCTGCAGTGGTGTCTGCGCAGCCACCAGGTGAACTGGCCCTGGCAGCCGAGGCAATGCGTGGTCTCGTTGTCCACCAACCACCAGCGCTCCTCTGCTCGAAGTTTCTGCTCAAACTCCAGAGCATCTGACTTCTGCCACAGGGCATCTTTGTCCCTGATGTAGTGCACAAAAAGAAAATTGCTTTGAATGCATGTTACTGGTACTATCATATCATGATTTGGTACCAAATTTAAAGTTTGGAAAAAAAAATTCACATGAATTAATTTATTTAATGCTGTAAACTGTACTACCATATGATGTTGTTTGTGGTTTATATGGTACAGTGCATCCAGAAAGTATTCACAGCGCTTACCTTTTTCCACATTTTGTTAGGTTACAGCCTTATTCAAAATTGGATTTAATTCATTATTGTCCTCAAAATTCTACAAACAATACTCAATTCTTCTAGCCCTGCTGGAGGTCTGCCGGTGCCCGAGAGTGGTGCAGTCTTCATTACCCTTCCACAAAACCATCAACCACACCACCAACCAAGTATATACAAGTTCCTTGTAGTTCATTCATTTGTCCTTGTACTCCCATTCATACTTAGTGAGCGCAGGTACCTGCTAGTGAAACTCAAGTCATGTGGGCACATCCCAAGGGAGTTGACTGAATCCTATTTGTGGTGTTTTTTTGTTTGTTTGTTTGTTTGTTTGCTAGTGTTTTACACCTGCAATAGTAGCATGGAAGCAGTATGGGAGCTTTGTAAGCCAAGGAGGAAAAAAGTGTTTGCGGAATGAAGCACACTATCACACTACCCTGGTGAGAATATCAATGAGCAAACAGCAGCCAAACATAGCAAGGTTGTAGACAACCAAAAGAAAAATGAACATTAACCCTGTTCTTCATTAAGGATAAGGATAATCACCTTTAATGGCCAAGTATGTTACACACAAGGAATTTGTTCCCGGTACAGAACCGATGGCAGCCATCTGCGGCGCCACCTCAAACGATAGTCCCCCTCTGCCTGTTGTGCTTATAGCCTCGACGCATCTGACAGCTGTAACAGAGACAAGTCATACCTGATCAGCTCGATGAGCCGCTCTTCAAGGATGGTCTTGGTTGTGTTGAGGTCATCAACCTCTGCAGTCATCTTCAGATACTGGTTTTGTTTGTCAGCTTCTGTTGTGTTGAGCTTCTGCCTCAGTTCCTCACACACTTTCTGCACAGACAAGTTTGCTTCTTCAGCACTGAAGAGAGCAGAAAATGAGTCAGTATCTTTCATTATTGTTAGATGAAATCCACAGGTCTCACTGGTTATGAGCACACCTGGTGAATGCACTTCGCAGCTGCTGAATCTCGCTCTCACTCTCACAAACTGTTGATTCTGTCTTCATGATGTGTGCATCTTTTTCAGCAATTAGTTGCAAGTACTGCTCATTCATGGCCTTTATTGAGGATTATCAGAACACATACATATGAAAAAAATATTGATCTGTGCAAGCACTTTTTACACTTGATTTGAAAATAGACAATTAAATATAAAGGTTTAACAAAATTTTCTGTAATTTCAAGAGGATTTTGTGGAAGATCTAAATAAGTCTAGATTCTAAAACTTCAAAAAGTGGTGTTTGTCTCTGTACAGTCCGGATTACAGAACACATTTTACCATCATCATGCATCTAGTTATTATGTAGCCCTAAATTATTTCCATGTTTGAAAGACACACCTGTAGTTCAGACACTTTGGCCTGCAAGCTGGACACATTCTTCAGTTCCTCCTCCAGCCTTGCTTTCACCTTTTCCAGCTGTTCATTCACACTCTGAAGTGAAAGAGTAACATGAGAGAATGGAATATTTAGAATAGTTGTTGAGATATTTCAGCCGGGACCAAGGTGCTGGACCAACAGACCAACAAGCCATCCTTAGAGTCATCCTGCTAGCATTGATATAAATATAACTGTTTTAGATATTCCTGCACTATAACATAAAAACTAAATCACTAAAGCAACAGCTATTAACTTGGGTGTATAGGCATTGGTAACAGGTTCTCACTGATTCACCTTCATCTGGGCCTGGTGATTCATGGTCTCTGAGCTCATCTGGAACTTGATGGCCTCCAACTCTTCTCGGCTGGAGTCCCTGACACTCTCCATGTGGTTCTTGGCCTTCTCCAGCTGCTCCCGGAGCTCCACGACGGTCCCTGGAAGCGTCTCCTTCTCTGTCAGCTCTTCTCTTAGCTTGTTATTCTCCAGCCGTAGTTCTGTCATGCACACGTCTAGTTGTTCCACCTCTTTCTCCAGCTCTTTAATTTTGGCAGTGTCCCCTGCCCAGCTCTTTTTGTCCTCCTCCTTTTCTGCGCTGAGCTTACAGATGGTCATCCCGAGCTCTGCCATCTCTGTGTTTGCTCTGTGCAGACCATCATGTGTCTCAATGTTCTCTAGAGCCAGCCTGTCATATTCTGTCTTGAGTGCAGACAGTTCTTCTTGGACAGTAGCTGCAGAGGCAGCAAGCTCAGCATGTGCTGCTGCTTCTCTATCACACTGTTCAATCAGTGCCTCTTCTTTCTTCTTGCACTCCATAAGCTCCGTTATATGCTTCTGATTCAGCAACTCGACTTGACCTTTGAGCTGCTCAGTCAGAGTCCTGAGCTCATCTCTTTGAGCCTCCGTCACTTCAAACTGTGCTTGCAGTTTTAGCTTTTCCTCCTCAGACCTCTGGACCTGCACCCTGAGGTCCAAGATCTCTGTCTGGAGCCTGGACACGTCTTTCATGCTCACCTCCAATTGGCCCTCCACCACAGTCAGTTTGCCTGTCACTTCTTGGGTCTCCTTTGCTTGGACAGCACTCCTCTCCAGCTGAGATTTCTCCATCACCTGCTTCTCAGAGTTCAACCTTTCAATCACTTCTCCCTGTCTAGCACAGCTTGCTTCTGCATCAGCTTTGGCACACTCTAATACCTTCTCCCTGGCCTCCAGAGATTTTAACCTGGACTGGAGCTCAACAAGGTTCTTCTCTTTACTCTCTAGCTGGGCCTCTTTGGCTTGGAGCTGTCCTTGAAGGTTTGCCTCATTCTTGCGTGAAGTTCCTAAGTTCTTTTCCAACTCTCCAATCTGCCCATGAACATTCTTCAGATCTGCTTGCATGTGACTAAGAGCTGCTTTCACAGTGTCCTGATCTTCTCTCAGACTCTGGTTTTCCTTCTCGAGCCTCTTCGACGTGGTCTTGGAGAGCTCTGCGTCCAAGGTGGTACGCTGCAAACTCTCATCCAGCCTGCGGTTTTCCTCACGCAGCCTTTTGTCTTTTTCATCCACTGTCATTTTTGTATCATTCAACTGGCCTTGAAGCTGTCTCTCAGAAGCCCTTAGAGCTGCTAATTCAACCTCAAGTACTGCTCTGTTGTCTGCCATCTCCTTCTTCAGCTCCTCATTTCCCTTCACCATGTTCTGCAGCTTTTCATTTTGTTCCATTAGACTGGTGCACTGCATTTTGTAGTCTCCTATTTTCATGGCTTGTTCTTTGACATTACCTTGCAGCTCAGTAAGGGTAGTGGTCAGTTTATCCCTCTCTGTGGTCAGGCTTTGGTTCTTGGCTTCCAGCTTTTGTAGTGTTTCATAGCTAGAGGTTAGCTCTGCCTCTTTCCTCTCAAGCTGCTCCTTAAGAGCAGTGACTTCTGCTTCTAAAGAGTCTTTTAAGACATCAAGATTCTTCATTTCATTTTTATGTTCTTGTGCCATCCTCTTTATCTCCTCTGTTTCTTTCTCTTTCTCCTCTAGAGATCTTTGGAGGTCCTGCAGCTGCTTTTGTAGGTTGCTGGTTTCCTTCTCTCTCAATGTCAAGGCCTCCTGCAGCTTGTCAAGTGCGCTGCACTGTTCCTCCACTTTAGCCTCCAACTTGGCCTTCTCTTCACATGCAGATGTAGCTAAAGCTCCCTGTTTTCTTTCACCATCCTTTGCAGCTGCCTCCTTGACCCTCAGCTCTTCCTCTAGCCTTTCTGTATGCCTCTTCTTCTCCTCTACCTCCGCAATAGCTTCAATCTTTCCTTTCTCTGCCTCTTTCAGCCTTTCTAGCAACTCGTGTATCTTTTGTGCTGAATCAAAGCAGCTAGCTGCCCGCTGGCCCTTCTCATTCAGAACCTCATCCAACTTGGCTAGCAGCTCTATATTCCTCCCTTCAGCGGATGTCAACTTTTCCTGTAGCAGGCATATTTCATCTTTTCTGACATTTTCCTTAGTCCTGAGTGCTTCTACCTCTCTGGACAGGGCCTCCTCTTGTATCTGCAGATCCCTGAGTTCTTCCTGCAAGCCCTGTTGCTGCTCTTGCGCTGCAAGTGACACATCCAGCTGCCTCTGGAGCTCCACAACTATGCCCCTGAGCTCAGATGCCTCCTCACCCAACTGCTGCACCTTATCAAGGAGCTCTCGCTGCTTCAGCTCTGACTGGTCCAGCTCCAGGCGAAGGTGTTCAGCTGTGTTGACATCTTCTGTGCAGGCAGACAGACACACA
>NW_018127963.1:438345-443392 GCF_001952655.1 Monopterus albus
GCTAGATGGTTGCAAGAGAAACCAGAGCAGAAGAGAAGGAGTGATGAACATCATGTAGCCATTTTAAAATTATAATAAAATGACAGGATGTTGTTAGAGACGTATGCCAGCTACCTGGGAGTAAGTACTGGCCAGACTGTTGATGCTGGAACTGCGACTGGGTGGTTTCCACAGGTGGCCAGGGGAGTTTGCACTTCCCAGTGTCCTCCTGTTGATCAGAAAAGAAATGTAATACTGTAAACATTCACCCTTTTTTCTGTAAAAATGTTTCCATACTTATTCAGATATCTGACAGATAATGTTTATAGTTTTTATTTGCTAAACGTGTTGGTTTTGAGATTTGTCTCATTTGTTACCTTGCAAAAGTGGGCCAGGAGGCATCAAGATCATGTCCTCGAGAAGCCACATCAAACTGGACCTCATTGAGCTCATACAGGTGGTTGATGATGTCGACACTAAGGAGGGACTTCAGGAAGGGACTTCTGGCATAGTACCAGTCACTGTGGGAAGAGAGAAGAGGGAAAGGTCAAAGCAGGACACAGGGGAACAACTAGAGATAATAACAATGTCAGTAAAAGGAAGTTTTGTGTCATGTTTTGAGTCTTCACTTTCATAGGAGGAACCTGACACCTGAACCTGTAGCGAAAACTGACATCCTCAAAACCATGGAAATGGCCTGTAGTGCCAAATAACAGTGATTAAAATAAAGATTCTTCCTTATAGTGGTGTACTTCTTTTGACCTCAGGTACATCATTAACAGTAACGTAATACATATTAATAATTAAGCTGCTCTTTACTTTCTACTACTACTGACCACTGTTTCTACTGAAGCAGTAAACCCATTTCATGGAAAGGCAAAATGATGAAGTGGAACAACACAGCAAAACATTAACATTAAGTTTTCAAAATACAAATAAGGAAATGACATACATCTACATCAGACTGCATGAATGTTGCCACACTTAACTTATCTGTTTCTCATAAACCAACACAAAAATTGCCATTTTATTTTGCTACTCAGTTTATTTTAGATTCAACAAAATCAAAAATTAAAAATACTTTGCAAAGGGATGTTTTTAGGCTGTGACCATTTTACCTGGTGACTCTCTGGTTCATTAGGCACTGCTGCAGCGTGTCAGCCAGTCGTTGATGTACGAGAGAGTAGCGAATAAACGCTCGGCCTTTCCCTAGAGACGTCTTCAGCTGTCAAAACAAAGCCTTGTTTTACACAGAGCATTTAACCAATGTTTACTTCATCCTCATTCTCCAGGGGTTTCACATGTCAAGTGGAAAACCAGTCACGCTTGAACACTTTTATATTTAATTCAATGGGAAACTGTGTTCAAACGTTTAACTGAAAATTCATTATTTCATTATTTACAGCATAACTTGACCAAAAAATAATGTATTTAATGTCAACATAACTGTTCAAAAACAATATCAAATTAAGTTCTTCTAATGTAACGCCTACTGTTTTGTCATCTAACAATTACAGCACACATTGTCCTGCTTTTACATCACAGTTTCAGTGATGCGACACATCAGTGCCAAGACTTAAATCGTTTTGCCTCTCATATATTGTAAGCAATGGTTTGTAAACACCAATATAAAAAATACAATCTCTTTATGTATGTTGCTTTTTTCTGTATGCAATAAATTTTTTGAGAAGTAATCTAGAATTAATAATGTTCAATATATAATCAGCGTTACATTAGTGATGTCATTGTAAACAACATTAAAAAATCTCATACCTCAGTGATGGATTTGACAAAGCGGATCCCATCATTGGCTCCTTTAATCTTAGCCAGACAATCATTGAAGTAATCCCAATAGTCCTTCTTTGTACCAAGAAAGGTGGTCTTCTCCTTCTGGTCAAACTAAAAGATAGACAGACAGCTGGAACAAAAAACTGTTGCACATGGATTATTTCTGAGGTACCTTTTACTTTTTAGCAACAAAATGAGAAGAACAAGAGGCACTTTGGTTGATGAGTTTTCTACCCAAACACATCCATTTTGGAACTAATCAAACTGTTTTTATTTTGAAAGCATTTCTTTTGTACTTGCGTCTGCCAACATTTTTTAACTTGTGATATTTCATGTAATCTAATGTAATGTAATAGTAAATGACTTCTCACATTTTCAGTGAATTACTGGGATTCATACCTGTAGCAGGTACTCAAGCTTGTAGGAGAATTTTTGCAGGTTGGTGCTATCATCTGTGATTGGCTCCCCACTTTCTCTGTACTCTTTTGCAAGCTCTGTTACAGCCTCTGAAATTCACAGATGAAACACAGACAAAAGTTTATCGGTGGATACATTTATATTAAACATGTAACAGAAACACCTTGGAGATCAGTTATAAAAGACATTTGTCTCACTTACATTATATTATTTTAACAGGTAGGGTTCATGGAGACAGTATACTAACACTGTTATCAGGGACACAAGTAACAGGCAAGCAAATGATGAAAAAAACAAACAAACAAGAGAACAGAAAAGAAAAGCAAAATAAGAGTATTTTCACCTCTTGGTGAAATACTGTTACACATGCACACACCTCCCTGGTGCCTAAGTCACCTCTTTTTCCAGTGAAAACTCTTTAGTTTTAGAAGGTACATTAAAACCTGCCTTATAAAAACTGGAAGAACACCCTTGATGGATGCACCCTCAGCAAGCACTCTGTCTTGCTGCATGCTGACAGAGGCTTCCACCACACCCTCACTACACAGGCATGAGGCTGGATCCTTGTTTTCTCAAATGATTTGATGACCAAGAGAGGTCAGATGGCTCCAGGGGTAAATGGCTCCTGGCTAAGTTTATTACATGATAGTAAACCCCTCTGACTCCCCTTCTTGCCTTTCTTGTGTTCAGTCACACCATTTCATCCAACAACAGCCCACACATGAATAGACACACACAGATAAAGCTGAGGTACCATGCAGATCTCGGATAATCCTCTGGAGTTGGCTCTCCCCGACGGCAACCCCAGTAGCCATGGCCCCAGCACTCAGTCCCTGGCAACCAGAGGTCACAGGGTCACATCCAGTCTGCTGAATGAGAGAATCAGAATCTGTCAGGAACAAAAGACTGCCATGAACAGTCCAACATAATCTCTCATGCACAGGCACACCTATACCACTCATACAAAAATTTGTTACACATTATTGACAGTTGCCATGATGGGTACACAGCAATATTCACTGCAGAAAACTGAGCACTTAGGCCTGAAAATCAGTCTGACAGAGATCTAATGGTTTGTCAGTTATATCTATATAATCTGTAGGTAACAATATCACTTTACACAATCTGATCTTCTGAGTACCAACTACTATTCATCTTTTATTCCTATCTGTCAAAGGATGTTTCTGTAAATAATGCATTCCTAAACAGATAAAAACACAATCATATTCTTGCATAACTGCAACAGTAATAAAGTTACTCCAAACAAGGACAGAGGCATGGTGGCAATTTTCTCAATCTTTTGGTTTTACTTTAAAACCCTTAAAAACCTGATATCACTGGATGTTGATTTAAATAGATTAACCTAGGTCCTAATCTTATCAAGTATTACCTGACAAGAGATACTGTGTTATTCTGTGCACATCTACTTGGAGAGAATTTGAGGGTTATTCTTCACTAAAATCAAACTTCATTAACCATAGGAAACGAGACATATGACAAAATATATTTTAACACACAAGCACTTTTGTCAAGGTTAGCTAAATCACCTTTTGGTTTGTTTAACTTTAGATTTGTTAAGCTAGCATCTAATTAGACTTGTGTCTCAACAGTTTGAAAACAATAAGAACTGCCTTCCAACACTATCGGTTTTCACTGATTTAATATTACTTTTCTAATGATATCGATGAACGACAGCAGAAGAGTTTTGTGTTTATTAAGTTTGTCTCAGTAATATTTAGCTTCGCACTGATCCTTTGACAGACCTTTTGAAAACATCGGTGATATTAGCGGTACAAAATAGCTTACAATATTGTTATAGCATTCTATGTGTCTAGATTGCTCTTGATGAAAAACAGTTAAAATGTAACATACTTTTACAGATATGACTGAAGCCCATTAAAAACCGAGACCATTTTATGTGCTCACGCAAACTTGTTGTAACTGTCCTGATTGACAGAAGACCATCCACAGAAAAAGCACTATGTATGCCTTCTGACCAATTGCTATGGAGTTGGTAGGCGGGACGGGGAAACTGGATAGTTTGATTGTCGTAGCACAGTAAACACAGGAGTCATGTGAGCTATCGCTCAAATGTGTGTCCTACTTTTCTGTGGTGCTTTGTTTTTTGACAATATATCGACATAGCCGTGTTGGTTTAGTTGAAGGGACTTGACCTTGTTGAGGAATTGACCGTGTTGAGATTCTGCTACAAATCTTTAAAATATATTTGTACTGTCCACAATAGAAATTTACATTTTATTGTGTATAATATGAAGCCCATTACAACTGCACCCCTGTTAAAAAAGTTTAGTTTAAAGTTTATATATACACGCACACACATACATATATATGTGTATATGTATATAAATGTGTGTTTACATATACACACACACACACACACATACAGTGGGTACGGAAAGTATTCAGACCCCCTTACATTGTTCACTCTTTGTTATATTGCAGCCATATGCTAAAATCATTTAAGTTCATTTTTTTTCCTCATTAATGTACACACAGCACCCCATATTGACAGAAAAACACTGAATTTTTGACATTTTTTACAGATTTATTAAAAAAGAAAAACTTATATATCACATGATCATAAGTATTCAGACCCTTTGCTGTGACACTCATATATTTAACTTAGGTGCTGTCCATTTCTTCTGATCATCCCTGAGATGGTTCTACACCTTCATTTGAGTCCAGCTGTGTTTGATTATACTGATTGGACGTGATTAGGAAAGCCACACACCTGTCTATATAAGACCCTACAGCTCACACTGCATGTCAGAGCAAATGAGAATCATGAGGTCAAAGGAACTGCCTGAAGAGCTCAGAGACAGAACTGTGGCAAGGCACAGAT
>NW_018127963.1:444568-446726 GCF_001952655.1 Monopterus albus
TATATATAAAATGTGTATATCTATATCGATCTCTCCCCTTACCCAATGATAATAATAGCTAAAAAGTTCCTGTCAGAGATGCAGACCAAATAAACCACCAAAACAGCAGAATTGCCTGATCTGAGGGAATAGATACTATACAGAAAAAGGAATAGAAAGCACTGCCTGTCACAACATATTTAAAGCTACTCCTCTTTGAGCTCACTTTTGAGTAGGCAGATCTAGCATCCAACAACGTATCACTCCCATAAAGCAGGAGGTAGGTAATTTTTCATATTATATTACCATTTTGCACTCATAAAAGGAGTGCCAGTGTAACATTTCATTAAAGTGCACCATCCATCTGTACATTCGTTTTCATTCAGTCACCAAGCCGTTGCAAAAAGACTTTAATTGATCTTTTATTACCCGCCTTGTCTTATTTTGTTAACGACCTGATGTGTAAGATAAAATTACCTACAGTAATACACGTTTTCTTTCTAGGTTCCAATTTAACAGCAATGAATGACTCTGTGAATGACAGTGAGAATTTCTTTGAGTATGAAGATGAAATCTGTGAAAAAGAAGAGCTGGTCAAATTTGGATCCATTGCCATTCCTGTTTTCTTCTTTGTTGTGATCACACTGAGCCTCATAGGAAATATCCTTGTTCTGGTATTACTGGCCTTCTATGAAAACCTAAAGTCTCTCACCAACATTTTCATCCTCAACCTGGCAATCTCTGACCTCATCTTCACCACCGGGCTCCCTTTCTGGGCCGTTTACCACATCTGGGGATGGGTGTTTCCAGAGATTCTCTGCAAAATTGTGACTTTTGTCTTCTTCACCGGGTTTTACAGCAGCATCCTCTTCTTGACCATGATGACTATCTACAGGTATTTGGCCGTGGTCCACCCTCTTTATGACCTGAGCACACAGAAAGTCAGCACTGGGGTTGTTGTATCTTTCCTAATCTGGATAATCAGCACTGGGGCAGCCATTCCCTCCCTGCTCTACACCTCCCTCATTGAGATCTACCACAAGGATGGTAGTTCCTGGGGCTGCGAATACAACACTGCCCTGTGCAAAAACATTGCTATTTCTCAACAGAATATTTTATTTTTGGTTGCTTTTGCAGTGATAGGTTTCTGCTACATCCAAATACTGCGAAGAATTACAAGAACAAGATCGCCCACAAAGAACAGAGCAGTTAAGTTAGTCTTCTGTATTGTAGCTGTGTTCTTCGTCGGCTGGGTGCCTTACAATGTGGTCATCTTTCTGAGGATTTTGGCTGATAATTTGGTTGAACCCTTTGATGACTGCAGAGTAAGCATCCAGCTTGATTATGCATTCTATGTGTGCCGGTTCATTGCTTTCTCCCACTGCTGCCTCAACCCTGTCTTTTATGTATTTGTTGGTGTGAAGTTTAGGAGTCATTTGAAGTCGATGCTGCATCGGCTGTTTAATCGCCAAAGACTAGTCGAGGAACAGCAGCAGGTTAGAATGCAAAACCTCATCTCACATGGATCAGTGTACTAGTTTCTGCCATTTTCTTGTATTTACTGTTGTATCACGGATTTAATAATATTCATTTGGTGTGTACTTGGTAGAAATAGAAACTAGTTCATATGTTGAGGTTTGCAAGCAAGCTGAACTCAATATTCAAATCAGACTTCTGCCATTTATTGTTTCATGTGTGTATCTGTGTTGAATCTTTGATAGAAGGTGACTTGAATTGTTTTAGGTCATGGTTTTAATTTCAAAATATTATTAGTAGCAGTGAAAGTGGAGTTTAAATTTATTACTGTAATTACAACTGGGTCATTGTGTCACAGCTAAACATAATTTTTGCATATATAATGCCGATGTCAGATGTTTGTTACCAAACTTTTTGTTATAATGCTAGCAAATATTTGATTTGATTTTGATTTTGATTTTGATTTATTCTTTCAAACATGCAGAACAAATGACATCAACACACACACATGATTACACAAAGCCAACCACTGCTAATCCAGAATCAGTTTGCTTATACCCAGCACATGTTTGAATGGAGTAGGAAGAAGTCAGACTTATCCAGTCCTACCCCAGAACATCATCTTATACAAAAAATTTCATGCATCATTGGCTGCAAGCAGTATCTAAACATAGTAAAATTCTCTTCTTCACCAACAAGTAAT
>NW_018127963.1:448331-464704 GCF_001952655.1 Monopterus albus
GAACTCATGTTCCTTTCGATTGTATTATTATTTATAGTGATGGATGTATCATCTGTACAGATACTTTTTGCTAAACCAGGACCAACATTCACAAAGAACCTATTAAACTTTTCAACTACATCCTCCATTTTATTGACCTGTGTATCATTATCCATAAAATATTGAGGGTAGTTACTCTTGCTGGAACTGTTTCTAATCAATTTATTTAATATATTCCACGTACCTCTCATGTTATTTATATTATCCTCTAATACTTTAGAATAATATAGTTTCTTACATATCCTCAATAATGCAGTTAATTTGTTCTTGTATGACTTATATCTTTCTTCCGCCTTCTTTGATCTGTCCTTTATGAATTTCTTGTATAACGCATTCTTCTTTTTGCATGCATTCTGTAATCCCTTACTTATCCACCGTTTCCCACTGTAATTCCTTTTATATTTATACTGCTTACGAGGACAGTTCCTGTCGTATACATTCTTAAATATATTTAAAAATTTCTCATATGCTTTATCTAAGTCATCCTCTCTGTAAACTGGTTCCCAATTTTGCCCCAAGAAATCCTCTTTTAGCCTCCTTACCGCATGTTCATTCATCACCCTCCTGTAGAAAAAATTTGTTTTAGGCCTTTCTTTTCTATACTGGCCCTCATGAACCACAAATACTGGTAGATGATCACTAATATCATTTATAAGTAGTCCACTTGTCATTTTACTATCCAGAACATTGGTAAATATATTATCGATTAATGTTGCATGCTGAGTTGTTACTCTACTTGGTTTTGTAATTTTTGGGTATAAACTGCATCTGTATATTGTGTTAATAAACTCCTCAGTTCCTGTGTGCTTGTTAGGATCTAACAAATCTATATTGAAGTCACCACATATGAACATTAGTTTATGACTTAGTGTCAGGTAATTTTCTTCCATCCACTCATTAAACTTTTCTATGCTGGCACCAGGTGCTCTGTAGATACAACTTATTATCACTTTTTTTTTTTCCAGTAGTAATTCAACCGTCACACACTCACACAATATGCTTGTATGTTAACAATCTATCCAAATTTTAAGCTGTTCAGTTATTAATTTTCATGTGGTTTACATGTGGGGAAGTGTTCAATTTAATAAAACTGACTGGATAATCATGTTAAATATGTCAAAATGTATTTTGCCCTTGAATGGTTCGGAAGGGCAGAGTTGCATCTGTTAGTCCCTTTGTGCTATAAAAAGAACTAGATGGGATTTTAAAACTTGGTGTCTTTTCAATCTGCCCAGATCTGTATTTAGACAGTGTTAGGTATTTTTAGTCAGATAGAAATTGGATAGATACTTTATGTATTAGAAATGTTTAGTGGAGATAGGATGTCTAGTTAGACTGTTAAATGCTTAGTCATACTTATGAGTTTCTACAGGGTACATCTGGTCAAGGATAACTAGAGAGAAGAGTTGATGACTGTCAGCAGACAGGGTGTTTAATATTATTATTACAACATGTATAACTGTAGCCTTAGCCATAATATGTTCTCATGTTTAAGTCACGACATGTACTAGAGGTCGTGAGAATGTTTTTAGTTACACACCACTTAATCAACAGACACACACACATTGATTTGCTTCATGTTTTGACTACTGCTATGACCAGCTGCAAAGCTGGCAACAGAGACGTCCCGGTTGGTGTTTCTGTGTAGTATGGGGCTAGCCCAACCGAAGGGATATAATGTATAGGCCTGGTGGGTTCAGGGTCTTTCATCTTACATCTGCCTGTGTGCAGGTTGGAGGTGCAAGATGCCTGCGTGTGTAATGTTAATTTTACCTGTGATCCTTTGAATAAATCAGCATTGTTTTGAAGTTACTTGGACTGCCTCGTCTCTCAGAGTTAGCAATGGTAAGAAGAACCAAAGCCAACAACAGTATTTAGACACTTCTTCATATGACACCTCTTCTAGACAAGAGCAATGTGTAAAATCTGATAAATAAAGCACTATGCAAACAGCATAGACATTAAAAAAAGAACAAAACCTAAATGTCACATAAAAATAACAAGAAGTCATTTAGTATGCAGTGCAATCTTTGCAGAATTGCATCAGATTTGCTGATCCGTGTGCTGGTGCAACAGTACAGTACAACTGTATTTTTTATTGTTCTTGTTTCTCTCTCTCTTTTTCTCTCTCTTTTGGCAGTGGATCCTCTTCAGCCATCAAGCACTCAGCTTTTGCGGTACACATCAGTCTGGACACACCCATTGCACAGAAGTTGCACTGCCCCTTTTGATCAGTGACCATTATTATGCAAATATTTTGCTTTGTTGAATCATTAATACTGTCAAGAACTTTGAATTGTAATATATTTATATTTTATAACTTTTTTTTCTAAGTTTTTTTCAGGTCATTATAAATTGTTTTTCAATTAGCAGCTATTTTGATTTGAAGTTTTCATCAAGGGACTGTTTTTCTACTGGAACTGCTGACTTGAATCTATCTTGTATTATGACTATATTGCTTTCAGAAGGTGTGGCCTTATGTCAACATGAGCACCTTCTATTGAGTTTCTTCTTCCTTAACCCTGAGTGATATCATGCTTTGGCTGAGTCACATTTTGCCAGGCAATGTCTTTCTTATGATTACAGTACAGTGATTACAGTACAGTGATGCATTAAAAGGACTGTGGACTCCTAGAGTCTAGTCGAAGAAGGAGGTTTCTTGTGCTATATGTGCTATACGTACTATACATACAGTATATAACAGTAACTCTACCTTCGGAAGTAGGACTCGGAAGCCAGATGTGCACACAAAGACACACTTTGTAAACAATCAGTGAAGGTGTTTAATTTGAGAACGATCATGAAAGGGCTCCCAAGGAAGACTGACAGGAGCAGATAAGGAGCCTGTACGCTGTTAGCAATAAACTGAGGTATATGGTAGGTCTGATCACAAGTAAATGCAAACTGTATTTTGCCACTTTACTTGTACATGTGGGTGGGTGCACTTCTAACTTCCTTATTCAGTCACTGAGTTTGTTGCTCTGCTCTTCAGTCTTTATTACATATCTAACTGTCCTGGAAGGTGAAGCTCTGTCTGCAAAGACATTCATTCATCTTCTCTTTTTCTTAAAGCAACTTGAACATAATCTTTTCACCAAGAGTCCAATTTGACATCATATGGTTTGATGGTAGTGGACATTGCATACAAGTGGCTTACTTTAAGGTAAGAGCAAAGAGTTGTTACTATCATTCTATGTTTGATTATTTACCACTGATATCTTAAAGTTGTATATTCAGTGTTAGAGATTTCTGAAACTCTTGCTATTTCCTTTAGACCTAATGTTTAAATTATTTGTATTTTTCAAAAGAAATTTATATACACATTTTATTATTTGTAGCAATTCTGTGTTAACACCCATGTTTGTTGAAGAGTGTGGGAACTGTGGTGCTGTTGTTGTCCAACTGTACTGTTCAAAAATTAGGGCACTGTAGGTGCTGCCAAACAACCTTAAAGCTTTAACACCTTTACTAGTACTGTTAATCTTTGTCATTTAAAGCCAGTGTGCTGGAACCAAGAAAGCCAACTGTAAAATGTATTAGTTGATTCAGAAAGCATTCAAACCCTTTGTACACTTTACTGTGTTATTGATTTTGCTTTAAATGGATAAAACTGCCATTTTGCTCATCAATATACACTTGACAAACCATAATGATAAAGTGAAAACATGTTTTTTAACAGATTTGCACTTAGAGTATCAGGAATAGAGTGGGCTGCCTCCTAAAGGGAGCGATGGCGGTTTGATTCCCAGCTTCTCCTGTCCACATGTTGAAGTGTATTTGAGTGTGACACTGAACCCCAAGTTGATCCCGGTGGCTGTCTACCAGAGTGTGAGTGTGGGAATGTTTGTGATCCAAATTTGGTGAAAGTGCTTTGAGTGTGCTTAAATTCATGGAAAAGCACTAAACAAGTATAAGACCATTTGCAAGCTTTGTATACGCACTTTGGAGCAGGTTGTCTTCACGTGCCTTTCTGGCTGAATTCATCCTTCCCTTAGTTCTGACCAGCCTCCCTGTCCCTGCTGACACCCCCATGTTTCACCCTAGGGTTAATTAGCCAGGTGATGAGCAGTCTGTGATCTTCACCAGACATAGTGCTTGAAATATAAATACTCTTTGAAGTGTGTAGTAAAAAACTAAACAGATACTTATGGTACTAATGCATTAGCTGGTTATCACTGTAACAGTGTTTCAGGCTAAGGTTAATAATTCTCAGTGACTGCATGTTGATGAAGAAGCATAAAAAGTACATGTTCATATTTGGCTTATGGCATTTACAGATGACATTGCACACTTGTTTTACAGATGTGGATGTGGACTGTGATTGGCCTTAATATCCTCACAATGGTGCATGGGTTTTCAAATGGAAATTTCCCACAGTCATGTACATCAATGTTACCTGTACATTTGGACAACAACAACAAACAAATTCCTCCACAGAACACTGAAGCACCCTTTGAGGTCAGGACCCTACCTGTCAGTAGGGGAGAGCCTATTACAGGTATGCAAACTCTTGGTCCCCTTTTCCTGGCAGCTTGTCTGTCACTATCAGTCTTTGTTGCACTGGTCATTTACTTATTATAGCAAGGGTATTACTATGACTGTCTTCATTTTCTGTCAGTTCACTTTCACCCTGATCAATCTTCAAATAATTTTACAGTTTTTCTCAAAAGCAAGACATCAGTGGCATTTCGGGGGTTTATGTTGGAAGCTCAAAAGAATAAAGACCGTCCTGTTGGAAGATTTATCTTGCTTGACACTAGTTTTGGACAACTCCTGGGCTGTAATGGATCAGCAGTAAGCAACTGTCCAAATTCATAATTTTTACAGTTAATATTGATATATTCCTACTTCCCATGTCAGTTACAGTGACAATCAAATTAACTTCAAGTCATCAGAGCTGTCTGTCACTCTCTTCAGGACTCAGCTGTTAGTAACAACAACAATCTCGACAAGACTTCAATCAGCGTTAACTGGACAGCACAGGGAGAAAACTCAGACATCGTTTTCAGGTTACTTTTAAAGTATTCATACCCTTTGACTGTGCTCCAAAACTAAGTTGCTCCAGATTTATTTTATCTTACAGTGCAGTGCATAAGGCATTACATTAACATCTGTTCCTGTCTGACATGTTTCAGAGCCACATTTCTTCAGACTTTTTCAAGATACTGGACCTCAGTGATTTCCACCCCACTTCCACAAACCACAAGTACCACAACACCAAGCACCTCAACAAGGACCACAACTCTAAATACTACAACAAGTGCTACAACAACAACTGCAACACAAAGTGCTACAGCAAGTACCACAACACCAAATACTTCAACAAGCAGCACAATGGCAAGTACTAAAACAAGTAACAGAACACCGAGTACTACAAGTATCACAACACCAAGCACTACAACAAGTACCATAACACCAAGCACCTCAAAAAGGACCACAACTCTAAATACTACAACAACAAGTACTACAACAACAACTGCAACACAAAGTGCTACAGCAAGTACCACAACACCAAATACTTCAACAAGCAGCACAATGGCAAGTACTAAAACAAGTAACAGAACACCGAGTACTACGAGTATCACAACACCAAGCACTACAACAAGTACCATAACACCAAGCACCTCAAAAAGGACCACAACTCTAAATACTACAACAACAACCGCAACACAAAGTGCTACAAGTACCATAACATCAAATATGTCAACAAGTAGCACAACACCAAGTACTACAACAAGTACTACAGAGCCAAGTTTACTTTCTATTGCAAGTACTGCATCTAGTACCTCACCTACTGGACAAGTATCCAGGCCAATAAGGAGGGACACACAGGTGGATTTGATTTACATTTTTGACATTGTGCAAAAATCTATGTATAAATATAAAAACTTCCTCAGTTTTATTTACACAGCGAATCCTTCTTTCTCTTGATTTCTCCTCAGCGAGCAGGTATTACGATGACAAGTTTCGACTGTGTTTTCGTGGTCATGAAAATGGTACAGTATATAAACTCATGTCACCCAGTAATTGCTGTTAAACAATGGCCCTACCAAAGGCATGGCGTGGTTATCATTGTGATACAAGACGATTTAATGCTCTGTCACTCTGTGTCTGCAGGGACTGTATAATATAGACAACACTCTCACCAACAGCCCAGTTTTTCACCCTCTAAATAAGGTAAGGCATGAGTTGCAGGGCTTTTGTTCCACTTTCTAGAGTTCCTCATCCAGCATACTGGTATTGTTTCAGTGACTCCCTCCTGTGTAAGTACAATATATACAGTACTTTGAATTGCCAAGATGCTAAAACGGCACACCCCATCTCTATGTGTAAAAAAAATTACTACAGAGCGAAGTAATGAGACAATTGAAATACATTAAATGACTAAACAGTATCAGAAATGTGTTATTTAGTTTGTGGTTGTAATTCAAATTTCAGTTTATTATTTGTATTTTGTTTTAGTGCATATACTGCATATATTTTCTGAATTCCTCTGTTTCCATTGTTTAGTGGGTTTCAACATATAACCAATCAGCATAAGTTATATGCTCTATGGCATTTGTATAGGCTCAGCCAGTACGCTGTGCTTATGTATCTGTGCCTTCGAAGACAAAGACTAAATGAACACTAAATATTCAGGTTTATTACAATAATTAAAACTGGATTTTTGTTTGTTTGTTTTTTGTAGGGGCTAATAATACTGTGCGGTGTACTTTGTGCAGCAACGGAAATAGCGGCTTTGGTATTGTTTAATGAAGGAGATTCCAATAAAGTGAGTAATAATTACTGATGTACAACACTTCTGTATGTCTATGTCAACATTTTTAATTGTTCTGTGGTTATTTTTAACATGTGTGTCTCTATGTCTGTCTCTGTGTGTTTTAGGTTACACTTGTTGCTCTTGTGTGTGTGGTTTTAGTGATTAATTTCATTGAGCTGGTAATCGTCTCTGTGCCATGGGGACCCAGTCTTGAACTGTACGTTTAACTCCTCTTCCTCTGACCGAATGTTTGACTTGACCCTTACATCAACACGTTGTGTACAACTGGTTTTGTATCTCTTTTGTTCTGTTCAAGGAAGAAGATGTGTAACCTTGCTGTCAAAGTGTGCTCTGTCATTCATGTGGTTTTTACAAGTATGGAAATTCATTTGATTCTAAACTTACAGAGCATTCATTTTTCACTTGAAAAGACTTGCTGTATTTAAAGTAATAATGTGACATTTGGGGGAATATATTTGTTTGCTTTCTTGCCAAGAGTAAGATGAGAAGATTGATACCTCTTTGCTAGCTGGATGGTAACTATGAAGCTAGGTAGCATAGATCAGCACAAGCACTGGAAACAAGGGGAAGCAGCTAGCCTGGCTCTGTCTGAGGGCAACAAAGTCTGCCTAGGAGCACCACAACACCTCACTAATTGACACAGTATATCTTGTTTATGTCATACTATATCTTTAAAACAGCATAGGCATGCTAACTGATGTCACAGCTTGCACTATCTTAACAGAGTTGTCACTGCCTGTTTACTGTAATGATTTATTTCTAAATCTGTTTTACACACAGTTGCTGTCACGTTTATCGGTGTGTATGAGACTGACAACTGCAGCAAGAACATCGAAGAGTCTTGGCTTATAAAAGTGATGGCCGCTGACACAGCATGGATTTTCCTGTCCATAATCTGGGTTTTTGTAGCCAGTATTCAGAGCCAAACAACAGTGGGCAGACACACAACAGGTGAATGACTTATAGCAGTGTGTAGCTGTTTGAACATACTAAGCAGTAAACATATTATGGATTTGTATTAAGAGCATAATGATCACTATTTTCTGTTACAGGCGGTTCACAAAATAGTGAGGAATTTACTCTACAGGGACTGACACAACAGAGATCAACACAACAGAGAAAAAAGGTGACAGCCTGTCACATGATGACAATGTAACATGTTAATAACATAAAATATCATGCATTACAGTAACAATGCCCATTTATGCATCTCTGAATTTCAGAAGCAGCTCACTGCAGCCAAAGCAACTGTTGTTGGTGTTTCAGCGATCATCAGTGTTGGAGCCATGGCTTTCAATATCGCTATCATTGTTGGAATATTTGGGTGTTCAGAAAAATAATAAGGTTTTGCACCAAGACACATGAAGATGTGTTGGAATGTTGATGCTTAGTTTTATATATTATATTTTATCATACATTTTAAAGTTATTCATTAGTGATTACAAAGCGTAGCTTTTGTAAAGGTCATTAAAACATATTGCAACATTGTGTTTCTCTGGTTGGTACTTGAGCTGTAAATAAGTGTTGATTCAAAATAACAATAAAGTTGCCCAATCTGAAAATGCTGGACTGATGTATTACATGGACTATACGATGCCATGGAAATTCTCATTGTTCAGTGTGTAAGAATATAAAAAACTTGAATATCAAGATATTAATATTCCTTGGTACTTTAATAGATGTTATGAAAAATTCTGTTATTAAACATGATTTATGCTATTTAATGTGTTTTAAACTTTCAGAACAGAGCCATGTGAGAAACTGGCTGTGTAGGCCTGAAGGACATTTTCTGTCTTTCATGTGAAACTCTGTGTGCTGTGATATACTCAACTACAGGATGTTCAAGATGAAGAGAGGCACAACACAGGCTAAACATGTGTTCCAGTATGATTATCTTCTAGATTGCGTTATCAGGGTATGCCTTTTTACTATGCTGTATGAAACCTAGCTCAATCAGACAACTCTGTACTATTGTGTTGACTTGTCTCCTTGCGGCAAGTAAAGTAAATTACTTAAAAAGATTCCACTGACTTTGTTGCTTTATTAAAAATTCTTTTGACAATAGACAGTTCAATCAATAATTTGTCTTTAATTCTACATAATAAAAATCAGTCAATAAAAACCGACTGTTTTTGTTATGTTTCTGGTTCATGTATCAAAATGGTTTATAAGTAAAATCACAGATATATCAGTTATTTTCTAAGTGAAACATAACATTTATACATGCAACTTAAAAAATATTTTGGTTTCTAATCTTTTATCCCCAGCCATTTTAGCTACCTTAGTGTCTACATAACAAGACTCACTGATCATTTTTCATTATTAACAAGCAATTTACAGTATGTCAACTTTCAGGCTGTTGACTCAGTCAGTCATTAAACCTCCACCATGTTAAGAAAGCATGCTTATCAGTTCCTTGGAAAATGACTTGCTGTAACTTCCTTGTTTATTCACCGCACTGAAACCGTTTCGCCATCTGGCATTAATGTTCATTTCATAACCACTTCTCAGAAAAGCAAAAAAAAAAACAAAAAAAACAGACTTTGATAGGTTGATGTGGAGAAGTTAGACAGTAAGGGTTTGTAAAAATCATGCAGTTGTGAAGTGAACCTTTGAACTCTACTGCTTCTTAATGATAATCACATCTCACATCTCACATCCAAGTCACATCTCTTAACTGGAACTTGGTAACTTCCTTGTTCCTAAACTTGATACAATACATTTAGTGTGTTGTAACACTGTTAGTATCACGTTAAGGCTACTTTACAAAAACAGCTCTCTTGTCAGCAGGAGTGCTATACAGTCTGAGGACTTCTATACCACTGTTTCAGAAATTTAAAACATACATACCCAGTCTAAGCACAACATGGTTTAGATAATTAACTGTTAGTTATCAAAATAATCTTTATTGAAAAATATCCAGGTGTTTATATAAACAACAGAAAATTCATCTCATGGTGACAACATTAAAAGAATGAGTGACATCAGAGGAAAGAAAACTTTTTATGATACATTTAAATTAGACAAAATTTTAAAAATGTATGAGCAAGAAACCTCATTGGAGTTCTGTTGTTGTTGTGAAGATACAGTATCAAATGGCTGTTTTGGTACTTCAAATATAGTCTTGTCTTCTCCATATGACTGTTTAAGGCACATTTTGTGATAAGAGTAAAAATCAATTTTCAAATTCAAATTATTTAGTGAGAACATATGTTTTTAGGTTGATGATGCTTCAAGTACCCTTCAGTGGTTTATATTTCTATATGTGTGTATGTGCATGTGTACAAACACAACTATCAAAAAATATTCTAAACTACAAGATACAATATATCACAAAAACACATTCTGAAAGAACAAATATAAAATACTATAAAACAAAAAATTAAAAGCCAGAACTCTTGATAATATACACACTTAAATGAAAACCAAATAATTTTAGTGCAAAACCAATCCAATTGCACACACGGAGCAATTAAATGGAGCAACACACATTTCCACAGGGACATTAAACAGCAACATAAAGTAAGCCATCAGTTGTTGGGGATTTTTTAAACAAAACAAGAAATATGCATGTCTACAGAAAATGAAACACTTTGTAATGCTCCAAATAAAGACCCAGTGACATCCATGCTGACCACTTAGATTGGAAATACACATTAAAATCTGTTGAAAAACGTCCTATCTATACACACTTATAACACAAAACATGTAGAAAACAAATACATCAGACTATACTTTGTATATGTTATCTACTAAATCTGCATGGGAATGTGTGTTTAATATCCTTCACTAGAAGTGGAATGATGGTCCGAGTGTTACATCCTTACACAAAGCCTGCACATGTATGCAAAAACCGAGTGTATATCTTGTAATTGAAACTGAATCAAACACTGGACTGCTTGCTTGAGTAGAAGCTTATTTCTGACCCCAAGATATCAATACCAATTTTAAACCATTCAAATGAAGTCTATATGAATACATATGTTAGTCCAATTTTACTTTTCAGCTTTATAGCTCCTGCCACAGTGTCAAGAAGCTTAAAGCTTCTTGACACTGTGGTATCCCTCTGGGATGCCAGCTTGGATTATGAACATCCCTTCTGCTCTACTTCCTTATCAGACACCACAGGCAAGATAAGATGGGAGATGCGGCTCCAGAGTCCACCATACTTGTCAGTGTCCATCTTATTGAAGGCTGTTTGATTGCTGGAGCCCACCAGCTTCTTCTTGACATAGTCCTGCACCATTTCCTCTACATCCTTCAGACTCTGCTCTCTGCTGACCTCATCTTGAGGCAGCAGCACAGTAAACAACAAGAACACCCGCTTATATGCAGCATTCTCATGGTCACAGTAGCGATAGAAAATAAGTGTGGAGCCTGGAGGCAGCTCTTCAAAACGATGAATGACTGCAACAGGTTTGTCTCCCTCAAAGGCTGCTTGCAGTTGGCTGTCAATGTCCAGCTTCACCTCATCGCTGTCCTGGTCAGCTTTGCTGGCTCCATCAATGTGGAGGACAGAGGCGTTGAGGGCAGAGGAGAAGGCAGAGGCCAGGCCCTGAGCCAGGCAGTGCAGCGTCCTCTCGGCTTGGAGGCCCGCAGTTAGAATCAGACTCACCGGCTCTGTGGGCTGGGCTGTCTGGAAGTGCCTCTGCAGGTGGATCCTGCTCCTATTCCACAACTCAGGCCGCTGACTAGGGAACTGAGCCTCAAGAATTGACAACTGATCTGCAAACTTGTCTGCCTTTGCAGACCTGAATGATTTCCCACCATGATCTCCAATCTTTTGGATTTTCTTGTATGCCAGCAAGGCAGCAGAACTGAGCAGCACCAGGAGAACCAAACAACATAAATACCACATGAATCCTGAAAGCACACACAATCATGTTCAAATGCAGTATAGCACATAATGTAGAATGATTCTTCCCAACTTCTGGATGTAAAGAGAAAGTAATTAAAGTAATTATGCCTTACCTTTAGAAGAATATCCAGAGCTTCTCTTGATGACAACAGTTTTCTTTGTCCCTTCTAAGACAGAAAATCTCATTAAATCAATGACAAATCAGTGTCAATATAAAGTCATTAGATGTTATAGATGTTATAAGAACTATAATATTTAGCTAAAGCCGCAATACCTTGTTTCTTGCGCTGAACAGTTTCTTTTTGCAATGGAATGTTATTAAAACGTTGTCGCGTTGTGAAAGACTTCTCCGGGAGAATTGTGACATGGTGGTTAACTCTGGGTGTAACTAAGGTTGAGACAAAAATGTATTAATTTAAAGATCTGACCATTTTTAGAGATGCAAATCTACTGAACAAGTGCTCAACTTAAGTATCTTGACTAAAATCTGGTAAAATAAATACATCTCTAATACCAGTGCTCTTGCCTTTGGCCTCCATCGTCCTCTTGTACTCAGCCATGCTTCTGGGGACTGGCACATCATGTCTATTCACCAGTGATCTGTCTTGCACGGCAGGCTTGGTGATGGCTGCAGGTCCTTTGGTTGATGGTTTTACTAAAAACAAATAAGCCAGATTAGAACAGCTGTATTATCCTCCCATAATGTAATCATCCCCATGCAGAATGGGGCTACATTATACCTGTCTTGGTCTTCATCCAGTCTGCATCTTCAGCTACATCATGACCAGATCGGCAGCGCTCCCCAAGCACTACACGAGGTGATAAATTCACATCCCCAATGGTGTCTGTTTTACACAGAGGGAAAACTGTGATTAAAATAAAAACGCTCAACTGCCCATGATTAGATCCGATATTGGCAAGACTTATGTCATAGTAAAACACCCAGAATACACCTACAGAAAATATGTCACACTTGTTATTTCATAGCACCTGCATGCATTAAAACACACAAAAACACATAAACGTGTTTGTGCCATTTCTCTGCCACATATAATCAATAAGTGATGAGGCCCTTAGTGGGATGTAAATGCTAAATTTCTCATCTTCACAAGCTAATACAAAAACATACATAAGATGAAAGAGAAAGTGAAAGTGGATTGCTAGACCTGTTTTTTGCACATCCATAGACACTGTTTACTTGACTAGTGCTGAACAAATAGCTGATTAACCTGGTAGTGAATCTACAGAAAATGTATCAACCACAATTTTGATAACTGATGTCTCAAATCAAACCTTGGCTGGTTCCATCTTCTCAAATGTGAGAATCTGTTGCCTGTGGTTTTTTTTTTTTAGCATTGTAAATATATACATTTTACCAGACAGTTAATAAAATCAGTTATCAATTATTTAATGATGAGTTGCAGTTCTAACCTTGGCATATTTTTTCCTGAAAGCCATGAAAGGAATCCTGCCCAATATCCAATCCCGGGTCTTGACTGTGTTCCATATCCTCAACTGACTCTTGGACATCCATCTCATTCGCATCACCGCTACCGCCCACTGCTCTCCCAGTCTCCAGCCGTCTCTTCTTGCCAGGAGAATCTGTTAGGTATGAAATAAATCTTGGTTGTTTACACTGACTTAAACAGAGCATAATGAGGGCTAATAATCATTTTAACTAAGCTGTCGCAAAAAGGGCCAACTGGAGCATTCTACCTTCATCCTCTGAGCCATTCTCCACAACTCCGGATCCACTGTCACCTGCAACAGGAGCATGGTTTTCTAAGCCCATGTTTTTGGTTCGCTTAAGAGGAGCCCTGGGGGTTGCTTCATAACTCAATACTAAAGAATGAACAGAAAGAAATGATTGAGACAGTAATGAGTATGTGACTGCCCTCCACTGTAACGTCAACGTTACTGCATAAAATACCAAGAAATTCCTAGCCATTAACGTAAAGCTCGTTTTATGGCAATTTTTTAGTCTAAGAACATTGCTCACTAATAAAGTCAGCTAAAGATAATCAAAGTGTGAATTTCATTCATTCTGTTGTTAAACTGAGTGAGCTAAAGTCAGGGCTAACGCTAGCTAACTGTCATATAACGCTAGTCCGTTAGCTCACCTCTAACTGATGACGGCCGTGTCGATCGTCTCAAGGGGCGAGCAACCTTGTTTTCAGAAGCTTTGGAATCCATTTATGTTTACAACTCGACCGAGCGATGCCAGAAACATCAATTAAATAATACGACAAAACATCGTGTCCACTAATACAGACAAGCGACTGTATTTCCGTAAATCTTAGGGGATGTATTTTGTGACCGTACGCTATTGATGTCCGGAAACTATTTGTACAGAAACAGGGGCACGGTTGAACGTTCCGCTTGTCAGTGCGACACACGGACCTACTGTAGAAAGATAAGGACACGTTAACTAGCTAAACGGTTCATACTCCTCGGCGATGTGATCGGCTATACATGTGGTAAGAACCAGAAATTATTTGTAAACTGCTATCTGTATTTTAATTAATATACATTAATGCGGTTCTTAGTGGGTAAAGACATGCTACTGCATTGCTAACTGCCTTAGCACTTCTCAGCCGGGGGCTAGCTTAACCATAGCTAAATTATCTGACAGTTAAGGCTAACCCGCTAGTTATTTTGCTAAATAATTAACAAATGCTAACTGCCTTTGTTTTTGTTTTGCTTACTCTCTGCTCGTACAGTAAATTCAGCTTAAGTTAGCGCCCAAATATTTTAGCAAGCATCAAAACAGACAAGTCCGTGACTCCTATACTTCCTGTTTGGTATTGATTGTTTGTTTTGTACTGGCAGTTTTACTAAACGTGACCCCCGCATAGGTTTGTGTATTATAAACCAGTATTACTTGAAAACTTGAGGATTATTTTAAAGAGTACAAACTTACTTTCAGTCTACCCCTATTAATAGCCACGTAAGCAGTTTATAACATCGATTTGGAAGCTGAACGTGACGAGAGTCTGTCTAAAACGAATGGATGTATTCGGGGATAGGAATAAAAATATTATTTATGATTTGTTTTATGCAGCTAACCATCTTGAGTGTCCTAATTTGAAGACATGGCAGAACAAGACACAGATATCACCCAGCAGCACACAGCAGGTACTGAAACCCCAGCTAGCAAGGACATACAGTATGTCAGATCAGATGTGGTATATTGGACTTGTATACTGACTTTATTTTTCACAGATATGAATGAAGACAGACCACAGTTCACAAATATGAATTATGTCTCACCACATGAGTACAAACAGGCTAAGAGTGTCTTGAATGTAAAACATCAGCCCTCAAAAAGTGAAATATACAAGGTCAATAGTAATCTGTTCAGTGTGTACTGTTTATACCAAATATTTTTCTGCATTTACTGTGCTAATGGAATATGGCCTCTGTTTCACCAAACAAGGCTCAGCTTCATCGTGTACATCCACAAACAGTGAGGCTAAAAACGACAACAGTGAAAACATGGAGCAGGTGGATGTTAGAAGTAAGTACATAGTACAATAGCAGGATTTGATTTCAGACATGACAGTGTCTCAGTGTTTCGTTTCCAATTAATAGCCTCATAAACATTCATCTGCAATAATGAATCCAGAGTGAATTTCTGTGTGTGGGTGTGTTTTGCTGTAATATACATATGTATATGTATATGTATATGTATATGTATATGTGGTGTGTTCATGTACTGTACAGGTATATGTGACACAAGATGTCTTGTCTCTGCACTTTACCCAAAGTTGTTTTACACATTACATTATCTCATCCACAGCTATCCTTGTAAAGGTATTGTAAATGAAAAGGATGAAAATAGTTTTCTTGGAAATTAAGAATTAAAATTTCACTTGACTTCCGGGTTTGCAAGTGAGAGCAGACGTTTTTACTGCTCCTCTTGTCTGTTCTATATTTCAAGTCTTTGAGCATACTTTACAACTGCTAAATGCCTCAAAGAGGGAAAAGAGCTAATAAATCAGAAGTGACGGATGATATGGAGACAGAAGAAATATGTCACAGAGCGGCGCAAGTTAAAGATGTCGTGGATCATGAGAAGCATTCATTACGATGCTGAACCAACAGCAGGAGTGCTTCAAAGGCTTTGTGCAACTGATTATGGAGACAAACAACAAGAGATTCGAAGAATTGATCAGAGAAATACAGGAGATAAAAACGAGTCTGCAGTTTACCCAGCGAGAGGTGGATGAGATAAAGACTGCCATGGGTGAACAGAAAAGACACGCCAAGGAAGCGAAAGAGGAGGTTTACAGAACGTGTGAGAGTTTAATGACTATAACGGATAGAATGGAGCATCTGGAAGCACAGTCCAAGCGAAAAAACCTTATCTTTGAGGGAATCATGGAGACAACTGGAGAAAGCTGGTTGGAGGCAGAAGGTAAAGTGAAGGAGATTCTGAAAAATAATCTGCAAATTCATCAAGAGATTGAGATGGAGCGGGCTCATAGAATCGGGAAACATACTGATCGTGGTCCGAGGGCGATATTGGTGAAGTTGATGAAAGACAAAGACAAGACACAGTTATTGCAACAAGCGAAGAAGCTCAAAGGATCTAACATTTACATAAATGAAGATTACACCGAGTATGTGAGGATGAAAAGAAGGGAATTGATGCCGAAGTTAAAGGAGGCCAGGGCGAGGGGAGACATCGCGTTC
>NW_018127963.1:467929-483926 GCF_001952655.1 Monopterus albus
TATAAAGGTATGTGTCAATCAAGATATATGCAAGAACAGGTTTAATGATTAATTACATGGAACATTGTGGGTGTGGTGTACATTTTGTAACCATTTTTTAGTATATCAATTGTGTGATGTAAGAATGTCAACACTGTTGTATTCTTTTTAGTATAATATGTGTGTGTGTAGAAGTGAATCATTTATTGCTTGCAAACCAATGATGGTAAGATGATGTCATGGGGTAGGACTGGATAAGTCTGACTTCTTCCTACTCCATTCAAGCATGTACTAGGTATAAGCAAATTGTTATTGGATTGTGTGTAAAAATGTGTGTTGTATATCAACTGTTTTATATGCTTGAAAGAATAAATCAGATCAAATCAAAATTTGACAGTTACTAGATGATACTTCATTTTCGTTTTTATTACAGACAGTGGTTCTTCTTCATATGAGGGCAGCATGCTGAATGTGAAGGAGGATAGCACTGTGCCTCAGGTCGGTGATAGTGATTGCAAAGGAGAAACATCAAAAAAAGAGGCGCTGACCTTGAAAGCTGAGATTTTCAGTGAGTTTTTTTTTCCCAATTGTTAGGACAAGTAATTCAGCTGTTTTTATTAAGTGTCTAAAGAGCCATATTAACTCACTTTACTGCCACAGGCCTGTAATTTGTTTCAGAATTGTAAATAATCTACTCTGCACAGTGCAAAGGTTCTGACTGAATCTCTGCTGAAATTTACACAATGCAATTTACACCATCTTCATTGCCCATATTGGTGTTATGAACACCACAAAGACTTATCAGCAGTGGAAATCCTTTGGCTCTTATTCACCACACAATGTTTTGTTGTTCCACACATTTTAAATTCAAGGTTTCTTATTGGAAGTTGTGTGGATGTTAGCAGAGGCAGAATTACAGCTTTGTGACCACCACACAGCACTCAATGTTTTAAATCAGTGTTTTGTCCACAGTAGCCACTGGAGCATTACACGGCCTTGTTTACCATCATATACATACGCTGCATTTTATCATCTGTGCCCTAAACAAATTGTGTATCATTAAACAAATTGATCTTCAATCAGGGTGTTGGTGTCTGTATGCAGTGCTGTATTCAGCAGCTGTTTGACGATGTTTACACCCTTGCTATAGTCAGTTTTGTTCAGAGTGTATTTCCAGCCTTAAATGGTAGGTTTTCATTTTTTTCCAAGTCTATCTTAAAATAATACTGATGCCTTTAATTCTGTGAGCTTTAAAAGGC
Source organism: Monopterus albus (assembly GCF_001952655.1). NCBI lineage: Eukaryota > Metazoa > Chordata > Actinopteri > Synbranchiformes > Synbranchidae > Monopterus > Monopterus albus. The sequence goes on from NW_018127963.1 coordinate 469,168, forward strand.
AACTCATGTTGCACTGGACCTTTTCAAATCCTACCCAAAATGAAACGGTAGAGACACTGATGATTGAACTGCTGTTGAAATGAATCCGGTCTTACTGTAGCAGAAGAAGACCACACTGGGGAGAAGAAAGCACCAGAAACAACCCCTTTACCAGCCCTGGGTGACAAAAAGGATGATGGACCCAAAGCTGAACTTGATGAAGGATCCCCAGAGTTTAAAGACCTAGACACTGAAGCTGGAGGGGGTGAGTCTGACTCTTTTTTTAAATCACATTTCACCACATGGTGCATACAAATACACAAAGGTTGCCTTGAATGTAAAACAGCAGCACTCAGATGGTAACATTTCTGAGCAAGGTCAATAGTAATCTGTTCAGTGTGTACTGTATATACCAAATATTTTTCTGCATTTACTGTGCTAATGGAATATGGCCTCTGTTTCACCAAACAAGGCTCAGCTTCATCGTGTACATCCACAAACAGTGAGGCTAAAAACGACAACAGTGAAAACATGGAGCAGGTGGATGTTAGAAGTAAGTACATCAGGGGTGGCCAATTCCAGTCCTCGAGGGCTTCTGTCCTGCTTGTTTTCCAACTATCCGTGCCTGACAAAATGAAACAGTAGAGACACTGATGATTGAACTGCTGTTGAAATGAATCCGGTCTTACTGTAGCAGAAGAAGACCACACTGGGGAGAAGAAAGCACCAGAAACAACCCCTTTACCAGCCCTGGGTGACAAAAAGGATGATGGACCCAAAGCTGAACTTGATGAAGGATCCCCAGAGTTTAAAGACCTAGACACTGAAGCTGGAGGGGGTGAGTCTGACTCTATGAACTTGATAAAGGATCCCCAGGGTCTAAAGACGTAGACACTGAAGCTGGAGGGGGTGAGTCTGACTCTTTTAATTTCTGCATTGAGGCACTGATCTTCTAACACAACAGGTAGTTTTCACGACACATAGCTATGGCATCTGTTTTTTTTTTTATATGAATTTGTTTACCCCCTACTGCTCAGTAGATAGAGGAGCCCTGGAATGTGGTTTACCGCCTGAAGACAAGAACACAACCTCTTCACAGGCAGCACTGGCCGAGGAACCCTCAGTGGAAGAAGACAGAGGTGAACAGAGAAATAATGTTGACATCCTTTACGATATCTCTGAGTGCTACTGAACCTATAGTTACAGAGGGTGCTAGAAGTCATGCAGGTAATCCTGCAACTCTATTTCTTCTTTATTATCCTCTTTTGTCTGTTTTTAGGGGTATGGGTATCACGGGCCACCAAATGACTGATGGAAAATATTTATATGACATGACAGCAAAGAACTTAACGTATTAGTGACTGCTGTAAAGAAAAGGTGTTTTGTAACATTGCGTGTTATACATTACTTAATTCACAATTATAAGTAGCTTAAAAAGGACTGGTTTAAAGAACACATATGCTCTCTCTCCATAGGAAGAATAAGATGCCCAAAAGGAGTGGTTTTAGTGGCAGGGGGGCTGCCATTCTTGCCATCTTTGTCCAGACCTTTTTCAAACCAGAGTCTCCACCTCAGATAAGTGATGTGCATCAAATAGACATCTTTCTCGAGCAGATGAAAAACGTGCAGACTCAGTTCCCCACTCAACGTGCTGAGCTTTGGAATAGGAGCAGGATCCACCTGCAGAGGCACTTCCAGACAGCCCAGCCCACAGAGCCGGTGAGTCTGATTCTAACTGCGGGCCTCCAAGCCGAGAGGACGCTGCACTGCCTGGCTCAGGGCCTGGCCTCTGCCTTCTCCTCTGCCCTCAACGCCTCTGTCCTCCACATTGATGGAGCCAGCAAAGCTGACCAGGACAGCGATGAGGTGAAGCTGGACATCGACCTCCAGCTGCAAGCAGCCTTTGCAGGAGACAAACCTGTGGCAGTCGTTCATCGCTTTGAAGAGCTGCCTCCAGGCTCCACACTTATTTTCTATCGCTACTGTGACCATGAGAACGCTGCCTACAAAAAGACTTTTCTGATCTTCACAGTGCTTCTGAGTGAAGAAGAGAACATTCCTGCCAAGATTCATTTAAGTGTTGTGGAGGAAATGGTGGATGACTACCTTAAAAAGAAGTTTCTCTCTCATAGCCACCCTGTGTCTTTCGATAAGATGGATCTGGACAAGTACAGTGGACTCTGGAGCCGCATTTCTCACCTCATCCTTCCTGTGGCAACAGAGGAAAGGATAGAACAAGAAGGGTGCAAGTTGACATAAATAATGACTCTGTCTAGGCACTACATAACTGCCTAGCATCAGATGTCTTACTGGGTGGCTCAGCTCACTCGGGCTGGTAGTAGTGGTTTTAAAGACCCAAAGGTTTCTTGCTGTAGTCAAGTTTACTACAGAGGAAGGCATTGAGGAAAAATAAGATAAGATGATTTGAAAGTTTTGAACATTTTTGAGTACATTTGTCATGAAAAAATGTTTGACAAACAGGCTGTGGCACTTTATTTTTTAATTCTTTAATTCGATGTAATTGGGGACAAATTTCTAAATGAAACGTTATAAATAACAGGGCTTGTGTGGGTTCTACTGTATGTAACTGCTGCTTCAATTTGTGTACATTTTAAAAGTTATTTAATGTAAGACTTTTTATTGTTGTCCTATGGTTAATAATTAGTAATATTCCTTTGGTGTCACAACGCAGGGCTCTGTTTTTTTATAGCAAATGTTGTTGTCAGTGATTCTCAGACCTGCATGGCACGTTGTGCCTTAACAGAACTTCTCACATACTGGTTTCTGTATATATGTATACCTACACCTTACACTATAGGAAGAAATTTGATGGAAGGAAGTAAGTACACAATGAAATGTGCCTTAAAGTAAAAATAAACTTGTATATTCAAATGGTTGTTTCACTTTGCGTTTTACGCTGTTGCGGCCAGAGGGCAGCAAAGGCACAGCTGAGACTGGGCTGCTCTGAGGCGACCGAGCAGGATGAAATAAATATGCAACAGGCTGCAATTTTGTAAGGTTTTAAATTGGCTTCAGAGCCACAAAGTGCAAGTCAAATTTGGAATAAAATACATTTCAGCCTGATGCAATCTGTGTAATCTTCATTAAACTTTTAACAATAAGGTGCACATCATATTTGAGAACTCTTTTGAGAAGCTCAACTCCTCCTTGCCATCCGAGCAGGTCCGCCTCCTCTCAGCGCTGCTCCAGCAGCGGACGCCGGCGGCTCTCAGTGCGCGGTTTCTCCGGACTGATGCGCCTACGTTCATTGTGACTATGAAAAGTTGACATAGCGCGTTAAAGCCTAGTCCCACTTCTAGATGCAATTTTGGATACACCTGTATGATTTTGGAGCCACGCGAGGGCTATGGAATTTTCTTGGCAGCTACATTAAATGGTGACAGCAGCGTTTGCGTAATTGTAGCCTTATTTCTCTTTTCGGCACCCCGCGAGACTCAACATGCATAAGTTATATATTGTCATCATAATGTGCTGTACCTTATTTCCACGGGCCTTTGCAGCGCCAAAGACCCTGGGTACAGATCCCAGGTCACAACCTGACAGCAGTGCAGAGCAAAATGAGAGGCTGCAGGAGGAGATCGATGGTCATGAGAACATCCTCTCTAAGGTAGGAGGAAATGCCAATTGTCTTTATTTCCTTAATCGACGTTTTATCATCTTGTGCGTAAAATTTGAAACGTCTCTGATTGAGCGTGGTGGAAAATACATCCGTCCTCTTCTCTTTATAGTTGCTGGGTGATTATGACAAAGTGAAATCCCTCTCAGAAGGCTCTGACTGTCGGTGTACATGTGTTGTCAGACCCCTGAGCAGGAGCGCCTGCCGGCGGATAGAAAAGGGCAGCGCCACTGCGCAGGACTTCTACACTGTGGAGACGATCACATCTGGACCAGAGTGCAAGTGCGCCTGCATCGCTCCTCCATCAGCGGTCAACCCATGTGAGGGGGAGTTCAGGCTGAAAAGACTCAGGGAAGCTGGAAAAGCGAATGTCAAGGTGAAGTGCCATCCTGTCACATTTTCATGAAAACCAGAGCCTCCAGTAGGCTACACATAATGCTCCAGGGCCAATAGGCTGCTCTCTTCCACGTCTGTTGATTTCTAGAGATGCTTGGATCATTGGAGGCATGGATGTCACGGCTTACCAAACTCAGTGAAGGATAGCTCCTCATTTAATCTACAACCAAAGACTTAAGGGTTTGGATGGGCTGAGGATAGGCCTGTTTTACGCATGGTATATCTTGAATTGGTAAATCGTTTTGACGGGGAATCCTCTTGGTCATTTTAGCTGTCCACGATCCTTGAGCTGCTGGAGGGCTCCTTCTATGGCATGGATCTACTGAAACTGCACTCCATCACCAATAAGCTCCTGGATCGGGTAGAGCATCTTGAAAAGGTACAGTAAGTGTGTAGGATTAATGCCATCTGTTGCTGTAATGTGTGTTAACAGGTGTGTTTGGGACAGTGTTTGGAATGATTTTGAATTTTGGGGTTGGGCATGGATGAAGTGCCTTTCCATTGTAAGTGGAAGTTTATCTGTCTGAGCATTGACCCCCTTTTTTAAAAACAAATTGCCCTGCTATACCTTCTTTATTCTTAAATAAATTATTTAAAATGACACGTTTTGTTAACTAAATGTGCCAGTTCAAATGAAACCAGTTAAACCTTACGGTATGAATTCTTGAAAATGAAGGAAATGAGCAGCCACAAACAGAGACTCCGAGGTTTGGATGGGCTACTAATTGGTCTGTTTTACATATGATAAATCCACATCCTTTTGGCAGAATCCACTTGATCAATTTAACTGTCCACCAATATATTTGGATGGATATAAATGGATCAGACGAACAATCAGTATAGTTACACTTTAACAAGTCAGGGGAGTGTGTGTCAGTTTCATAAACCGACAATCCTGAAGGAGGGAAAACTTAACTGCAGAAACCCAGTGTGTTGTGTGTCAAGTTTCACAGCTAAGAGGTCATTCAGGCCACTAGTAGAAAGAAAAAAGAAATAGATGAATAAAAGATTCACCAGTGTTTTCAGTTACGTTGGGAGTTTGGACCTCTCTTCAGGCTGAGGCTGGGTGTAGCTGTGTTGACAAGTTGCAGAAGTCACCCGACTCTCTGCTGAAATGAATCATAAACGTCATAAATCTTAATGCTGCCCTGCCCAACTGTTACATGCTCTTGTGATTATCCAAAATAACTGGAACCACCTGTGTCAATGACTTTGTTATTAGACAAATTCAAAGAATGTTTAAAATAATCTTGACATGAACAACTGGCATTCGCTCCCTGGATCTGAAAGCTAAAGGTTAAGATCCTTATACCTTATCTCACTTTTTAGGGTTTACTCTCCCAGTTATTAACAGCAGTGAGATGAGACTCAAACTGCTTTGTTAAACATTTTCCATGCAATGTGTCTAATTGGCTGTGGCTTTGCATGTCACTTCCTATGGGTATTGTAGGTTTAATGTTAATTTGATGAGTTATGATGACCTGCGCCACAGTTCAAAACTGGATTGGATTGTGGAATGGGCCTACAAAACAAAAGGAAGAGGTGCAAAACTACTAAAAGGAGAGTCAAAACAACCTAGAAGAGACTTAAAGCAATCACAAAAACACAGAAATGCAAAGTAAACACAAAATACTCAAAACAGCCACAAAGAGCCTGAAAATGACTACATAAAGATGCAAAACAATACTGGCATTCAGTCTGAGGGTTTTGCTCCTACACAGGGGGCCATAAAAATGTCTGTGCCCAGGGGGCTCAGTGACTCATAATCTGTCCACGTTCAAAATACTTGATATTGCCATATGCAACTTAATGTATCCACCTGATGTTAAGAAAGCAGTGGTCAGGGCAGTACTGCAGCTGTGTGTGCTTCTGAAATGATCCTTTTTACAGGCTGGTTTTTGCATGGAAAGCTGAAGTTAATAACATTAACAGGTAAATCAAGCATATCCACTGTTCATCTTATTAGTTTTAGCTGGTTTCAGATGTCCTATGAAACGCGAAGTGTACAGTGTCATTTAAGGTGAGCGAAGATGTTCACTGCATTTTAAAGTACACACTAGGATATGTAAATTAGATCTGCCTCTAGTTCACTGAAACTAGAGGCAGATTATGACTGCTGACGATAGCAGCCTGTTTTCCATTAAAATGATGCACAGTATGTCTGTTAATGTCTTGATTTGTACATGACTGCCTGAAGGCGGTGTCTCTGAACAGCACCACAAATAAGGTGAAGCCCCAGAAGAGACCTATAATTCAGGCAGATGTGACCGAAAGCCCACCCAGCCCTCCTCCTCGCTGGCATCAGGACAAGAGGAGACTGAGCAAAGTCAGCGGGGCAGAAGTATATTCAAACCCAGAGGTAAATGACCCATCAACACTGATACCACATGGTCGCCAGATGGGGTCAGGAACGTTGAGGGAAAGGAAGGAGCTAAGCTATGAACACCAGTCTGTAATACTGGTAGCTCTCTAGTTTACTGTGCACTAACAACACAGAGATGACAACATTACTTAAAGTAGTTGTTTGCTTGTAGTTAGAGTCATGACATAACACATAACTTTGTATTTACTTTATTATTATTTACTATTAGTTGTTAGCTATTTGTGTTAATTATACAAAAGGCAGTTAACACCTAAAAATAAAGCTGCAACAGGTATGTTATAAAATTACTGTGCTGTACTACACTAATCTTGTTATTTAGCTACTATAATTAAATAGCAAATGATACAGTAAGTTGCTAGTATTAAACAACACTATTTTTATGTCAGTTACAAAATATCACACATCTAATATATTCATCTAAGACTTTTTGATTCCAGCGTGTGCTACATCCATTGACACTGCCAAGCAAAGCTTCTATATTAAAAGCAGTTGTGAAGAAGGCTGTGACTGAATAAGCAACAAGTATAAAAGATTGGACCGACATGTTAGATCTCACACCAGTAGAGTTCTGTATGTGTTCTTTCAAAACAAGTCAACGGTTATGTGCTTTTTAAACAAAAAGCTGTGTAAAGGAGTTATTGAGGGAACTGGAAGGTTTGGCCATCCCAGTGGACAATACAGACCTTAGATTAGTGACTGGGGCCTGATCCAGGACAGCTTCAGTATAAACTGTACAGTGTTTTCGAGAAATGCTGGGCGGACCTGGGGTTTGTACGCAAGTGATTCACCGGTTTGATATGCTTTGCAAGAACACTTAGAAAATAACTAGCCTATGTTATAAATAAATCTGAAATTACAATGAAACATTTTTTAATCAAAAGATATTAAAGGATAACTCAGTTTTTTCTTTTTTTGCAACTTCGTAGTTGTTGCAAATTCCATGCAGGTTAACCAAACTTATTTGGAGAAATAAAGAAGGTAAATGGTAACTGTATTATCCAGAGTGTCCACTGTAAACATCAGTCGCAGTTTTCAGACTGACTTCCTGGTCTAACTTTTGACCTGCTCAAGCCACAGCCGTATGCACACACACACAGTCTCCTTTGCAGTATGGAATTTTTACATATTGAATGAACAAATTTTTGGATTTACTTCCAAATTAGGTGGCCCTGAGATATCTGGCTAACCCGGTGGCTACAGTGCACTTGACTGTCTGACTGCTGTTTCCTGCTTTACTTGTTTAAGTATTGTAAAGATACACCCAGAGGCTCACTAAACAAAGAAACAAAGTATTATAGCCTCTATACTAAAAAACACCATTTTACCTTTTCTTAGTGTTCCAAAGTTAGATTATTAGCCAAAAAAGTGCATCATCACCGCTATAGTATTACTATATTTAATAGAACTGTGACACTCTCCATTCAGTTTTAAATATTTTGGTCCTGTTTTTGTTACAAAATAAGCTGAATATTCATCAGTGGATGCGTCTATAATTGTTCATCCTCTCATGTGGCAGTGAAACTCTTTAGTAAGAATCATCACATTGGTTAATATCTGATATAAGCTAATACTGGCCCAGTATGTAATTTGGTTTATGCACAGTTTATGTTTTTGTCTCTTTGAAATTGTGTCTGTGTGTCCACTAACAGGGAAACTATGAGGAGAGGTTTACTGTGGAAAAATCATCCTTCCTACAGACTGATGGTTCTGCTCAGCTCATTGAGAACAAACTTCAGGTGACTCCCAGAAACGTGGCCAACAAGGAGGCTTCTCAGGTGTCAAAAACAGGCCCAAATGGCATGATCATTAGAGGAATGACTTTTTATAAATCTGAGCCAGATCCGATGGTGGCAGATGATGGGGAGCCTGGAGAGAACTGTAAGTATGAGTTCTGTGTGAAGAAGGTGCAGCATTACTCCACAGTCTGTTGGCTGCTGTGATTTCACTGAACATTTGTCTTTTCTCTCTTCAGTTTTTGAGTATCATGGATTCAGTGGTGATGGCCCAATCAACCTCTTCATTGAAGAGAATCTTCTTCAACACAGACCCCCTCGGCCCAGGATGAAGGCTAGACCCACATTATTTCAACCAAAGACAACAGCTGCATTGCATGGTTCCAGGAAAACCAGCCAGTCAACAAAACCAAAAGAAACTGAGCCCACTGCAGAAAATCATAATGAGGTCATTAATGTCACGGAAACTACATCAGTGGATGCATCTGTAGGTGTACAGAGTGACACCTCCACACTGAGAAGCATCACAACTGGACCAGCCACAACCACACAACAAACCAGGACCACAGACACTTCACTTCAGACTACTCAAAGAGCCACATCTGGAATCACAAAGCGGCTACTCCCCTTGATGGAAGAACCAGCTGGCACTTTTCCACACCTCACTGCCAAAGAAACAACAACACATATAATTATAATGAACACAACCCAACCCTCTGTACAGACAGCCACAGAGGAAACCCTAACAGAATTGACAACAAGAAATACACCAACCACCATGATGGAAATATCAACGCCAGAGCTGAAAGACCAAATGCAAACCACACTTGGCAGCACTGCACTTAATCCAAGCACACTTGCACCAGATCCAACCACAGAGGCTTCAGCTACCAGCCCCACTTCCACTAAAACTATCACCACCAAAGCTGACCTGACCTCAGCACCAGTACACCCCTCCACAGCTGCCTCCACACAGGCTGCTACCACTGCACCACAGGAACAAACTGAATCCACCTATGTTTTGGGCTCAACTTTGCTTCCTACCAGTTTGCCTTCACACACTCCTCTGCCTTTCAGCACACCTGTGACTACCTCTTCAGCCACCACCACCACCAGGCAGGCTCAAGCTGAACAGAAATACAAAATCAGCTGGGATGGGGAAAAGGCGGATGAAGGACATCTGGAATTAGATGAGCCAATGCAAAGACAGGAGGAAGCTTCTTCTAAAAAACATGGTACATAGAGTTTTTGTCTCAAATGAGGGGAACATGTGTTTTCCAGATTAAATACTTAAATATTGTATTATTCTTCACAATTTGGCAGTTTGCATAGGCAGCTTTAGCCACCTGCACTTCACTGAATACACAGAGAAAACAGTACCACCTCCAAAAACTCCAAGGAACTAGAATTACTACTTTGCAGCTGTATGCTTCCACCAACCAGTGAAATTCACAGCAATGGGACAGATGTGAAGTCACTAATACCTTGACCTTTGACCACCAAAATCTCATCAGTTCATTAGACCAACATTGTAATCCCCAGCAAACACTTGCATGTACTGTATAAGAGCTTACTACCAAAGATGCTGCCAAAAAATAAAAAATACCAAATGGCAAAGACTGACATCATATCTTAACTATTTTCAAAGTCTTTAAAAAGGTGTCATGTCGTAAGAGAATATTAAATTGAACTTGTGTGAATCTCTAAACTTTGTAATTCAGTACTCTGAAATCTGTGGAAACGTAACTCTTTCCGTGATTCAAGCTGGTAAAAACAAAAGCCTCTTAATTATTTTCAGCCGTTTTGACATAGGTCTGGATGATATTAAACTGCTTCTAAATCTTTGCTCATAGCCCTCTGGGTCTTTTTACAGGGGAGTGTAAGGACACTTTGGCAACAATCTCTGAGCCAGTAACTCACAACACCTATGGCAGGACTGAGGGAGCGTGGATGAAGGATCCAAAATCTAATAATGATAAAATCTATGTCACAAACTTCTATTATGGAAACAACCTCCTGGAGTTTCGCAACCTGGAGGTTTTCAAAGAAGGTAAGAACCTGTGATGACAGCTTTCACTAAATGGTGTTTTGTTTCCTGTAAATCTCACGTTTGTGCTTCCTTCTCTATCCTCTGTAGGGCGTTTCACCACCTCCTACAAGCTTCCTTACAACTGGATCGGCACAGGTCATGTGGTCTATGATGGGGCCTTCTACTACAACCGTGCCTTCTCTCATGACATCATAAAGTTTGACCTCCATCAGCGTTATGTGGCCGCCTGGACCATGCTGCACGATGCCCTGTTGGAGGAGTCGACATCACAGTGGGAGTGGCGCAGCCACTCAGACATCGAGTTTGCTGTGGATGAGACTGGCCTGTGGGTCATCTACCCTGCACTGGATGATGAAGGCTTCTTACAGGAAGTGATAGTTCTGAGTCAACTAAACCCCTCAGACCTCAGCATGCAGAGGGAGACCACCTGGAGAACTGGGCTTCGGAGAAATCACTACGGGAACTGCTTCATTGTGTGTGGCGTTCTGTATGCTGTTGACAGCTACAAACAAAGAGACGCCAACCTAGAATACGCCTTCGACACACACACAAACACTCAGATGATTCCCAGAATGCCCTTCATCAACAACTACACCTACACCACACAGATTGACTACAATCCCAAAGAGGGTGTTTTGTATGCATGGGACAATGGACACCAAGTCACATACGGCATTAAGTTTGCATATGTAGACCCTTAGTGAGGGTTCAACATTTTCATAGTTTAAACGGTAATTAAAGGTAATTCTATCATTTAAATGGATTGTAGATCAGTCCATATGGCCTTCAGTATGGCGACAAATGAGGCCATATATATATATATGTTTAGTATATTGATTAGATTTTGTTGTTTTATTGAGAATATTTTAAATTTTACCTGAAACAAATGATAAAGTGAACCCAATTCCTCAGTCAATACAGCAAGTTGTACTGTGCATATTGTAATGCTGTTTAAAAAAAAAGCCCTTTGAGATACAGATGGGTGACAATGGAAAAGCAAAGTGTCTCAGTATGATGTTGGGCCACCAGAACAACTTCACTGAACCTTGGCATTGACTCTACAAGTCTCTGAACTCTACTGGAGGGATGAACACCATTCTTCCACAAAATATTTCCTCATGTGTTGTTTTGGTGGAGATGCTGTCTAACATGTCACTCCAAAATCTCCCATAGGTGTTCAGCTGGGTTGAGATCTGGTGACTGCGAAGGCCAGCACACATCATGCACTGTCATCCTGGAAGAGACCACTCATTTATTCAGGTTTTTACTTTGTAGTTTTTCCTCAACTGCTAACATGCAGTGGTCACAAATGAAGCCAAATTATGAAAACTCTTCACACAATGAGCAAAACTGAAGTGGCGCAAACTGTGGATCAGTTTTCATTGTTTTCACACAAAACGCATTCAGTGATCCCATCTTCCAGAATTGAGCAACTCTTTTCTCATTCAAACTACATCACCAGCACAACAAGTTATATTTGCAGCACTTTTTTGTCCCAAAACTATTAAAACACATTCAAAACTGAATGGACAGGATTATGGGAGGAAGCCAGAGTACCCAGAGAGAACTGATGCAGGCACAGGGAGTACATGCAAACTCCACACAGAAAGGCACTGAGACAATGAGGAATCAAACCAGAACATTGTTGGTGTGAGGGAGCAGAGCTAACCACTGTTCCACAATGCTGTCCATATAGCAGAATATTTTAAATAACATTAACTCATCTGTCCAAACACAGCTAAATGCTGTTTCATTTGAAAGCAAACACAGGCGTCCTGTGTTTAGTCTCATTACCATCAGTAGTGAAAGGGAAGCATGTCATCAATTCTGTTTGGAGACATGGATCATGGAAAATAGGTTGGTGGGGAAAGAGGGTTGAATTAGGCATTCCAGTAGATGTTTTCCATTTTGTTTACAATATGCAAAGCATATAAAGTTATTTCTGCATTTTGGATTCATTCTTGTTGCATATACTTTACTGCAGTCAAGACAGTGGGAAGGTGTCATTCCCTAATGAAATACTGATTTATGTGTTAAATCATTAAAAGTATAAAGACTGGTAATGCAGGCTGTGTGAAGAGGTTTGGTAATATGACCTCAGTTCAGACCGATGCTCGTTAGCAACTGAGAAAAACTAATTTGTCACGCATCTATAAATGAACGTAGAAAGGTGTCAGAATGAGACATTGGCTTGGTGCAAAGCAATTCACATAAACAAGCATGAACGCTTACTCTCTGAACAAATGACCCGCTTTGAAGGACAAATTCTATGCTTCTGTTTTATACACAATGTTTTGTATTACATATTTCTTTACATCATACGGTATGCCACAGGTTGTTTTGTGGAAGCACTTACTCCCTTCATATCAAACTGTTTTGAGGAGACTGCAATAAAGTTCAGAAATGCTAAATGAAAAATGTCCTAGTTTTACTAAGTACAGTTGATGTTAAAGTGTTAAATCTAAAGCCTTTATTCCAACTTGGGAGTGTTAGTTCAACTAGAAGATGGTGAGAACAGAAGACAACCAGGCAGGAATCGGCCAGAGAATTTAAAAAAACATTTAAATGTTCACACCTGTGATTTACTGTTACTAACTGTAAACTGAGTTATAATGCATAAACATTCCCAGAGACAGTCAATTTATTGTACTTGTCAAATAAAATGCAGTTCTAGGATTTCACCCAACAGTCAAAAGGAAACACACAGGAACATTTAGAGAAAATCCGGTGTTTATTTTGATTTTTGCCACAATAGAATACAAAAAAACAAAACCTCTTATGTTTTTAATTTTACTGTGCTTGTTGAGAGACAGTGAAAACAATGCAGTATGAATCTAACATATTTTTATAACCAAAAGGGGGGAAGGACATTACCCTCAGACAGACTAGCATAAAACAACACAAGAGAACTGAGCAGTTTGTATGAGAATCCACCGGGCTAAAACATAACCATCTGTACAATCATGTTGTTAGAAGTAATACACTTTCAGACACAAAAATATACAGCAGTATGCTTTATCAATAGGGATGGGAAAATGCTCATGAATTCTGATTTAGCTAAATTGAACCCAAATTCCAAGTAGTCAAAACAATGTTAGATGCATCAATATAAGCATTTAAAGCCACAACTGAACCTCCTATGTTTTGCATTCGGAGTGCATGTTTACAACTAATTCATATTAAAATCGATCAGGAATCCAGACATTTTAAAAACAGTTTCCAGCAGGATGCAATTTAAATACAGACTTAAGTACAGAAAAAAATAAATGCAATTTAGCCTGAAGTTCATACAGTGGTTTTATTTAACTAAGTCATCTAGCTCAAATGAGAAATTTGATGAAGATATACACAATTTCAATTTCAAATACTGTGCAAAAGTCTTAGTCCACCATTAGTTTAGCTGTTTTAGCAAAGTTGTGATGATAATTTATATTTATTTCTCAGTCTTTATTAAGATAGAACCAGAAAATACAGTTAATAGGTACACAATTTAAAAAAAACAGCATGTTCAGAACAAACTGGCTTCTACAGTTCAGTCAGTATTTAGTGTGACCACCCTTTGCACTTAGCACAGCTTGAATTTTTTGGGGGAGATGGTCTTGAAGTCTTGAACCCATAACAGACCCTCCACCATGTTGCACTGAAGGCTGCAGGCACTTATTCTTCTGCTTCTCTCCAACTCTTCTTCTCACATACTGTCGACGATCAGACCCGAACAATTCAAATGTCGATTCATCACCACTGATCTTCATTCCAATTTTGGAGCTTTTTCATATCTCAGCCTTTTCTCCCTATTTGAAAAAGTGGTTTCTTGGCTGCCGTCCTTCCACAAAGGCCATTCCTGATCAAGCTTCTTTGGACTGTTGAAGGATCAGCTTGGCATCCAGATGAAGCTGCCAGATGCTGAGCCAGGTCTTTGTTGGGTTCCCTTGGGAACTTCTCTTCAGATTTTGACAGTGTTCTTGGTTTTTGTCCTCAACCTCCCTGGATTCTTCATATTATTTCACATTTTTGTATTTTTTTAATACTAGTCATCATAACATTGCTAAAACAACAAATCTAATGGTGTTCTAAGACTTGTGCACAGTATTGTATCTGTCATTGTGTTTTGTCTAGTCAACTAGAAAAAAAGGTTCCCACAAAGCAAACTGAAAAATCAATCAGTCTGGACAGATGAAATGTTTCACCCTACAGGAGCTGGCATAATAGAAATAAATATGTACAGTAGTATCTGCATCTGTTCATTGGTGGAAGTGAAGCACAGTAAAAGATCCAAAAATTAAAAATTTAAATTCTTCATTGACAGAGTACCTGAAATCCTTAGACAAATGGAAACCAGCCAACAACATGACATCCTGTCAGCTTTCACAGATCACCCGACTTCCTGAGTTTACTAGATCCCTCTGATGCTGCATGCAATTCATCTGTTATTTCTTTGTTTCACTAACAAAATTTACTTTATTTAGAGAAAAAAAACAGCAAATAAGCAAGAGAGACTATTATAGCACTCAATTTTCTAGGTAAGACACAAACCCAAAATTTGTTCAGCTTCTAAACATTTATATTAAAAATGCATTTTTC